>NC_073302.1:108609580-108909580 GCF_027595985.1 Sorex araneus
GGAAGTGCTCTACAGCTGTGCCATGCCCATGACCTGAGAGTGGAAATTTTTATTTAGGAAAACAAGATGGATGAAGACAGAATGATGTGTGGAAGCAAGGGCGAACTGTGAAGTATGGATGACTTTCATCGTATAGGGGTTCAAACAAAACCAAGGAACGATGAATGTCAGCTGGCCCATTTGAGAAGGTTTTTCACGAGTGAGAAAGGTCTAGGCTTCTTCCCTAGAAGAAGATACATAGGGTTTGTTACAGACCCTTCCCTTCTATCTACACTTCAGAATTCAGAAAATGAAAATCCATTAAATCCATACTTGGATGAGATACGAACTTAACGGGGCTAAAGGTCTTATATAAATACTGCATGGTCACCAGTTTGGGTAAGCAGACAACCATCTGAGATACTTCCAAGAGAGAAGTATTCAGCATGATGAATTAGATTGCATAATGACTGGAATAACTGTAGGCGTAGATTAGACAGTGGTGTTTTGTAGAGTAAGAGCTCCAGGCTGACTGCTAGTGAGTCCTACAGCTCAGAACCCATTTTGTCACAAGGATTCCGAGGGCCCTGTGGTGTCTTCGGTTTCAGTCTAGCCCAGGTGTTTGTAAGCACTGTATTGCCCTGTAGCCACTGCCCTCACCTGAAAGGAAGATGACTCATCAACCGGATGCTCTATTGCACTTCCATGGGAAACGATAACAAAGGAGTGTGTAGACTAGTTGTTCCCAGTCTTCTAGACCCTGCTAAGGGCCAGCCAACAGTGTCTGTCTCTGGCATGAAGCAAGTTCTGACTTAGAAAGATTGTTCTGGTAGTGACCGAAACCTTAAATCTTCAAAAATACTTATCCAACTTTCCCAACTCATCCTGGGGTGCCAATGTCACTGCCACTGTACTTGGTTTTATCTGGGTGATTTCTATTATATAAATAGTGCTTACTAGTCATATATTTTTATTTTTTATCTACTTAAGTAGATTTTTCAAGAATGGCAACAGAACTTCATTTATTAATATGATCTTTATTTTCTGTGCAAAAGGAAAAATGCACTTCACAAGTTGATGAACTTACATTTTTTTGTAGGGACGGAAGAGAATAAATCGGTAAGTGAAAATTTATTGTTATGTGATGATAATGTCTTTGAGGCGAAAGAAGTAGGTGAAAGTGATAATGAATGAGAACAGTCATGGAATGTGGGGAGTGTCTTATGAATAATGGTCAGGGAGGGATTCTCTGATCAGAGAGCCTGTAGGACTAGAAGAGAGAACTATGTGCATATGCAAGGAAAGAGAATTCTGGGCTGACAAAACAACAAATTGAACATTGAGGCAGGAACTAGCACAGCATGTTTGAAGAATGACAACGAAGAAGAAAATAAAACCAGGAAGAGGAGAGCTCGGGAAGAACAAGATGATAGAGTAGGGGAGGAGGAGAAAGGTGGGAAAGGTTTACATATCTTTCACATTCCTCATAGCTGGCTTCCAACATTTAACTTCAATATTTGACCTGAGCGTCCACCAATGCAATTTTTTCCTTTTGAATTTCATTTTTGTTTCTTCTCTCTGATGTGGATCTATAGCTCCATTTAAATATTCCTTATTAATTTGCAAGGAGAACAGCTGTAATGATGTATAGATGGGTCGTTTCCGTAAGTAGGTTGCCTTAGCAACAAGACATATCTTACTAATTTCAGAAAAACCTTATCAATACCACAGTCTCATAACACGAATGTCTCATCATTAAATATCTGCTCTGCTTTTCCCCTATTACTTAATTAGGGAAATTCTGAAATTGATAATTAGCAAATGCTGATTAAAGGAATAGTTCCATGGGGACATGAAATCCCAATAATAGCATGGTCCTTATCAGTCATAGTAGACAATCACAAGTTACCACAGTGTTTTGGTTTTCCTAGATGTATCCAACAAATTTCTTTCCCTTCTAGGCATAGATTCCATGATTCTCACTTAGGCCATTTCTTTATTTATCAAGTCTTGGGGGATAAAAGAACAGCTCTTGGAAAACTAAATTCAGTGTTGTCAACTGCTGTGTATGTATAGGTGTGTAGATTTCTGAAAGTGCAAAACAAAGTGAGATGGATAGCCTCAAACCTTTCAGCTTAAAACAGAACAGACCTAATATTTCTAAAATAGAACACTTAAGTTAAAACAGATATCTAAAATTATTTGTTAGAAATGTATGAAAAAAACTTTTCATGAGCTCAGAAAACACTATATATAACATATAAATATTTATGGACATACATGTATATCTACATATATCTAAAAGATATATCTGTGCGCATATATATGCATATGTACCTTTATGTTTGATCTCATTTGTCAGAGAATATGATTTGGGGTACAATGTCACACCTCTAAGTATGTTACTACCTGTATTGCAAACCATAATGCCCAAAAGGAGAGAGAGAGAGAGGAAAAGAGAGAGAAAGAGAAAGAGAGAGAGAGATGCTTGACATAGAGGCGGGAGGGAAACTGGGGACTTTGGTGGTGGGAAATGTACACAGGTGAAGGGATGGGTGATGGACCATTGTATTACTGGAGCCCATAAACAACTTTGCAACTTTGTATCTCATGGCAATTCAATTTTATAAAACAGTATGTTACCATATTGCACCCACCATCAAAGTACCAATTTTTCCTCCACCATGGTCTCTTGGGCTCCTCCTTCTCACCTCCCTGCGGTATCCTCTGTTTTGCAGAGTGTTCTGTTGCTTTACCCTTTACTACAGCACATGTGAAGGACCTCATCTGGTATTTGTCTTTTTCCTTCTGACTTATTTCATTTAGCATGCTCCTAGCCTGTTCCATTCATGTTCTTAGAAGGAAAGATTTCATCTTTTCTTATAACCAATTATTGTTATATTGTGTATAAATGTCACATTTTCTTTTTCCACTAATCTGTCATTGGACACATAGGTTGTTTTAATATCTTGACTGTTGTAACTAGCTCTGCAATGAGTATAGACACATATATGTCTCTTAAAAAGAATTTTTGTATTCTTCGAATAGAAACATAGGAGTACAATTGCATATAATGGATATATTTTGAAAATATGGAATGCTTCATGATTTTCATGTTACTTGGAGACTGTGTTATTTTCTATATACCATTCCAGTTTTTAGCATAGTAGAATCAAGCACTACTTATTTTTTATATCTACTGATTTGTTTATTGATAACTTGGCTAATTGGAACTGAATCCCAGAATTCTGGGGACTGACGTGTTTAATGTTTAATATTGGTAGGGCATACTGGTAGCTTGAAAATTTAGGTAAGGGTTGATGTTACAGCCCACTATGAATTCTGTAGGGGAAGTATATTGGAAGTGATAGATTTAAATTTTTTTTTTTTTTTGCTTTTTGGGTCACACCCGGCGATGCACAGGGGTTGCTCCTGGCTCTTCACTCAGGAATTACCCCTGGCGGTGCTCAGGGGACCATGTGAGATGTTGAGAATCGAACCCGGGTCAGCCACGTGCAAGGCAAACGCCCTACCCGCTGTGCTATTGCTCCAGCCCCTAGATTTTAAATTTTACAGTATCACTGTATCACTGTCATCCCATTGATTTGCTTGAGCGGGCACTAGTAACAGCTCCATTTGTCTCTGTCGTATTCAGGGTCAGGGAATGGGGTCCATTACTGTTATTGTTTTTGGCAAATTGAATATGCCATGGGTAGTTTTCGAGGCCCTGCTGTTCGAGATTCTGCATCTCTCTCTTCCAGGACTTCTGTTTTATAGTCTCTGGATCTTGGCCGTTGGTGAGATTACATGGTGCTGGGGGGAGTTTGTGGGTGTGACTGCCAAGGTACTGGAAAATGGGGGATCTGGGTGGCGGAGGCTCAGCCCCGATCCAAGAAGTTTGGAAATCTCAGCCATGGGTCCTGCATACCTGGGTTCCTCTGTCGGTTTCTGCATGTGTGAGGCTCGTCCAAGTGTGTGGAGAATGGCCTTACTGTGGCTGGGTTCTGGAGGTTTTCAGCTGCTGGGGCTCTGTTTGGGGCAGGGAGGGAAACTCAACCCACCCCCTTCCGAGGGCCCCCGTTGAAGACAGCCTGGTGCAGTGGCAGGAGGTTCTCAAATTTTATAGTATTGAGGGAAATTTTATTTTCTCTGGAAAATCTCAATCTTTTAATGTTTCTAATTGATTGGGTGTATTCCATCAATATACAGAGAGTAATATGCTCTACTCAAAGCCTATTGACTTAAGTTCCATTCATATGCATTAACACCTTCACAGCAACACCTAGACTGGTGTCTGATCAAACCAGGCATCATAGCCTAGCCAACAGACATAAGACTAACCATCACACAAAACTCAAAAAAGAGATTTTACTTTGATAGTTTTAGTTTTCTTGTGGTGAATTGTTTTTTGAAAACACAAGGGAATAAAAAGGAAGTAAAATTGGGATGTAAAATAAATATGACAGCGAGAATAGAAGTGATTTTAATCATGCTAGCAACTTCCTTCTTATCTTTTTCATTTCCTTAATTCAAGCTCTGTTACATTAAAGCAGAATAAAGGAAACAGTCAATAAATTGATGGATCAGAATTTACTTTGTACACCACTGACCAAGCAAGTGGAAGCAAAGATAAAAGAAAATGGGAATACACTAAACTAAGATGATTCTGCACTTCAAAAGAGATTATGAACAAAATACAAAGATAGCCCATGGATTGGGAAACGTTTTTTACCCAACACACAGTGGATATGGGGTTAATATCCAAGATATATAAGTCACTGGTAGAACTGAGTGATGAAAGGAGGTAAATTGATATGTATGATACTCTTTCAGTAAGAGTATTGAAAACCACATGCCTAAATGGAAAATGAGAGAGAGAGAGAGAGAAAGAGAGAAAGAGAGAGGGAGGGGGAGGGAAGGAGGGAAAGAGAGGAGAAAAAAGGTGTCTGCCATAAAGGCCAGCTTCAGGGGCAGGGCAGGGGGGTAAGAAGGAATCTGGAGCTGGTGAGAAATGTGAGCTGATGAGAGGATGGGTGTTGGTGCATTATGTGACTGAAACTCAATCATGAACAACTTTGTAACTATATCTCATGATTCAATTAAAAAGAATTTACTTTTTAACTGTTTTATTTTGTACTACAAAGTTAAAAAATTAATCTTATGATTTGACAGCAGAAAGTGATTTCTCTCCCAAACAAAATTAAATCTTGGTAATTTGAGATGTTATTTCACGGGAACACTTGTCTTTCATTAGTGTTGTTTGGTTAGCCTAAAACAAATAAATTGCTTTGACAACAAAAGTGTGTAAAAGGACTGAAAACCAGTATGTTAACCAGAGTTATGCTGGGATCCTCTAGATGCATCTCTACCTCTTGAGTGGTTAATGTACTTATGCAATTAGCCATGGCTGTAGGTTTATTAATATCTGATATGGAATCACAAGATACACGCCATGCCTTCTATGTTGTAATAGTATTCACCTCTATTTCCAATGGTCTGATACTGGAACTATAATGACACTGTGGACTCAGAAGGACTCCACACTGTGTAATTAGTTTGATTCGTCAAATTTTCTAAGCTGTGGTACTAAATTGTTTAATTGAATTCTAACCTAGGATTTGGTGTAAAAAATATTTTGTTAAGTTGGGGAGTAAATTATCTCTTCATAATATGGAAGGACCTCTTGCAACCAATTGTTATATATTTTTTTGGTATACTTAGTGGTGCATGGATCATGAAATATTGCGGGATCCCACCTGGGGATCCCACATGTGAAGCACCAGTGTTTAGAGAGGAGATGGGCAGAGAAGAAATCAAGGAGGGCAGAGGAGAGTGGGAAGGAATGGGTGAACAGGCATCAGGGATTTCCGTGATATGAGTGAGGGGTACAGCCACATATCCAAAACACAGATTCAGCAAAACTGACAGTATGAGTCTAAGTGGCAGCCACTGAAACTTTGTAATGTGCCTGTCAAGTTGACAGATGAGGCTGGAGCAGGGGTTGAGGTGGGGAGGGAATCCGGGAACACTGGTGGAGGGAAGTTGACACCAGGGGAGGGATTAGTGTTGAATTATTGTATGCCAGAAACTCAACTATCAGTAACTTTGTATTCCATAGCTCTTTAATACTTATTTTAAAGAATTGGGGTTTCTACATATTAAGAAGAAATTATGTCTCAAACTTAATTAGAAATCTTGCCTGCCACCTGTTCTATGAGTTTCAGACCTATCAATCACTGTAGTCATCAGATATCAAAGTATACATAAAATATACACATAGATACACTTACGTATGAACACATGCATATATGTGTGTACACATACAGATTTGAATGTGCACAGTTTTCTTTCTCTATAAAACTCTGAACAATGCCCACATTAGAACTGTCTGTGCTTGTCCATCTAATTATTAAACTTGGAATGTAGCTGTTAAAACTCAATGGAGATGTGATATTTCTTTGTCTAATGGACACAAGGAGTTATTTAGGCCATAAATCTGTGGGCCTATTTGCATAGACTAACCAGCTATTTTATAGGGAAAGGCTAATGGTTTGGAAAGGTTTTTTTTCAAGTTGGATTTAATGTAGGGTTGATTAAACTATAAAGCATTATCTCGTAAAGTTAGTTGGACTACAGTATTCAGCCTTAAAAGTATTAATTACCAAAAATTCCATAGACTTGAATTTCTGATAATAAAAACAGACTAATATAATGGTAATGTCTCAAATAATGAAAAACTGAATTATGTGAGTCCTCTGCAAATGGAAGCATTTAAGAAATAGGTAGAGGCTACGTTGTCATGCCATTTGTTGGGTTGAGGGTGGAGATTGTTTCCGTTATATCCCAGAACCTTATAAAGAATGCCAGAACTGTGTTCTAATTCTGAGGCAAGCAATATCCCAACTTGAGGTTCCCTCTTCTCTCATATTTCTTAGATAAAAGCAATTTGTTTCACTGAAAGGAAAGGGAATGCCAGAAACTACACTTGATTTAAAGGAAAAATTCCTTCCGTGATAAGGACATGAGGGAATGCAGCTGAATTTTTTCTTAAGAACATTCAGAGAGAGGAGAGGAACTTAGAAAAAAGACAGATTCAGAAACTGTCCCAAAGGCATCAGTGGGGATGTTTGAAATGTCTGACAAGGGATTGGAAGAGCAAGTTCAACAGAAGCCCTAAAAATTAAGGCAGATGAAAACTTACTACACTTGACATGAGACAAGAGCAGTCCTTCAAGAGGACACTGCCAGTAGAAGTGAGTTCAGACACTCTACGTCACTCCAACTTTCCAACATTGATCACCCCTGTTCCTAAGCCTCTACTTTTTTGGACCGAGATTTTCCAAGCTCCTCTAAATAATAGTCAGACTTCTCAAATCTCATTAACTCGAGAAAACAGAACACTTCAGATGAACAATCACATTGTGACCCTTGGGATAAATTATAAGACCACATCTCAACATAAACACTGAAAATCCACTTTCATGAAATAATAAATGCCAGTTTTTGGCTCTCTTTGTCCAGGCTGAGTCTTTCTAAGACTTACATGACTTGCTTAAAGTTCTGTACCTTGTTGTCTTTCCTGGGTCATCTATTTTCCATGCATCTTGTGGATGATGTCCTTTCTTTTTCTATTTCTAGTTGGATATTTTAGCTCATCTTGCTTTCTTGAAAGCAATTCCTCTTAGGTCATTGTTCTCCCTCTATGCTCAGTTTGTATTCACCAGTCTGGTTTTCTGAGTTCTTTGGGCTTCATTCTCCCAGGATTCCTCTTTCTCTAGCATATAACCTCTTTGCTCATGGTGGACGGTTTCCATGGTTACAGGGACAAACCTTTTTTATTCTTTCCTTACTGTCTTTCCCCTTCATCCTCATCTCTGCCTATTTTCAAAGATGATTGTAATTTCTTGCAATTTTCTGTCGTTACTGTTACTTTGAAGCTCAGGCAGCATTACCTCATTTGCATTCTTACAGGGAGTTTCACTCGCAATCTGCTTAGCACATCATTATATGTTTCCTCTCTAGTCCTCATTTGTTTACTGTGAGCTGAATATCACAGGCAGATGGGGATGGAAGACCCATTTCTATCTTCCCACCAAAGAAACGATCCAAAAGGCAGTTTACGGTAACTTTGAAATGGGGCATTTCCTTCTAGGCACCAAGGGAAGCGTTAATAAACGACATAGAGTTTACCAACAATTTCCAGGGTGAGAGTAGAAGCAGCGATACTTATGTGGTTGGTAATTGCATGAATTTCCTATCAGGAATGAAACCAGTATTATTCTCCATCTTTCTATACTGAGACCAAGCACATTTGCTTCAAGTTCAGTACCTTCGTTTAGATCTTGCCTTCCGTTATAGCTCCTCGTCTGTGTGTGAAAGACACAGAAGACAATGCAAAGAAGCAGCAGTAAAGCAAAGCATATGTCAGAAGACTTAGCCACTTTCTCTGGGGAATACTTGTTCTTGGCAGACAAGCATGGTCTGTAAGTAGCGTGCTCTCTAGGATGCATTTCAAAAGTCTCAGCTCACAGTCCTTCATCTAGCCACAGCTACTATACCATAAATTCTAGCCAATCCGAACCAGTTCCTCAACTTGCAAAGCTGTCCTTAAAGTCCCCCGGTCCCCTAAACTCCCTATTTATGCTTTTCCAATTCCCCATTTTGAGTTGCTGTTCAGGTTCTGTCAATGACTGACCTTCATTTCAGGAAGTCTAATAAACTTAGTTTTAGAAATAGGTTTTTTTTTTTTTAAGAGATGGATGAAATTTTCTGTTTTTCGAAGTCTTTCCTCTTTCAAGCATCTCTTAATCCTTGACAGTCTATACAAGTGACTTCTAACACGCCCCTGCCTTTGCTTTTCCTTTCATATATACAGCTTCAGATCACCAACAACTAACAAATACCTTGACCTTGGAGGGCCAGCCAGCAAATAGCTTTTACCGAGCTTTAACCTGAACAGATGGGTCTCTATCTGGGGAAATTTGAGGGTTGTCTCTATCATGTTACTAGCAAATCTCTACCTAGAGTCTGGACTGTGTGAAATTCGTATCCCTTTGAAATATTTTTTCCTTTCATACCTATCTCAGGATACCTAGCAGCTGCCTAGCAGCTGCTTAAACAAATCTGGAAATGTAGAATTGACAAATGGTAGGAAGAAGCATTCGCCACGGAATCTTCTTCCTGCCTCTTTTTCAAGGAGCGGAGTGGCATCTTCCTTTGGGTGGTATAGACTTACATGAAGACTAGACTGTTTCCCAACCAATTCACCCCACCCCCCTTATTATTATTATTATTTTTTAAAACACCATGGCATGTGTATATCTCTCATTTCAAAAGAAAGAGGGACTAAAAGGATATGAGGATATCCAGAAATTCCTCGAGATTAACCAGCGTTAATATGTTACCCTGGGAAATGTGATAGAGTTCTTAAAAGCCAGTGTGCTTTATTCCCAAATTCCCCGTAAATTCGAACGTTTTAAAGGGATATCTAGCATTCTGTCACGTGCATCGTCTTTGGCTACTGATGAACATTGAAGTCTTTTATAACGTTTTAGAAATTTTGAATGTCCCTGAGAATATATCCTTGCCTGCACCCCTGTTTGTGTTCTTCCAGGAGGAACTTCTGGAGGTAGAGTTACTGATTAAAGAAAGGACTATGGCCATTTTTAGGGTTTTAAGTACACATTGCCTAAGGATTTCCGTTTGGAAATTTGAGTGGGCCCTTGGGAGAGAGAAAGTCATTTAGGGCGGGGGGGGGGGGGGAAGGAGGACTAATCATTGGCATTAGTTGCCGGACAATTTTACACAGAAACTTCACTTCTGACATTCACATGCAACAAGTTGTATCTTTGCTTTTGAGCAGCGCGCTGACCCAGACAACGGCAGTTGGGGTCCGGTGAGGGAAACGGGCTTCCATTTCTAGTGCCGGAAACAAGAAATCCCAGGATTCTCTGATGCCCACTGGGATTTCGGGGCCCCTGGACTCCACAGTGGGCGCAGGAGTTCAGGCCTCTCCTCTCCTTGTCATTTACAAGCCATCGCCTCTCTTGGAATCATTTCTCTGTTTTCTTTGTATGGGAACACATTGTACTTTCGAATAGCCCCAGCCTCCCCCTCACTCCTTCCCAGGCGACGTTGCGAGCGAGGGATGCATTTTCCTAAATTGCCCAACGAGGCAGAGCAATTAGTGCCCGAGCAGAGAGGAGGCCAACTGCTCGGCAGCAGTGAATGGTTTTCATGGGAACAGCTGCGGAAGCGCGGGGCGTGGAAAGGCACGTTGCCAGCAACCTTGTTTGGTGCTGGCCCTCCTGTTTGGTTTCATAGAAGTTGTTTATATTTGCTGATGTTCTAATAAACAGTCCTTTTCATGGGGAGAATCCTTCGAGTAGCTGGATTTCTCACACGGGTCTCTAGTATCAGTCAGATGCGTCTGCCCAGAATTAGCAGGCCCGCGTCCACGCCGCTGCTGTTCTCGGGGAAATACTTTCTGGCAGGGGGGAAGGCCTGGCTCCTCATCTCCTGCAGGAAGGTACTACTGAAACACTTGGTATTGGAATATCTATCCCTTGACCCAGTTGTTGACCTTTTGGTTCACCTTCCTAGCCCTACATAGCATGACTACTGATGTTGCAAACTTTGGGCCGAATACTGGAAAGAAGTCATGAGCAAAGTGACATAGACCAAGCAGTATAATTTATTCTGGTTTCCTCAAGGGTGTGGTGGTGGTGGTGGGGAGGAGGGGCGTGTTTTAGCCACAAATTACTCCCCCTTTCCATGGAGACTCAGGAAGGAAAACTCAGGAGAGTTGGTGAAGGAGGGTGCACTGTTTCATGGATAAGTAATGACCTCGCGCAGACAGTCCAACCCCTCCCATAGACAAGGGCATGCGCACTGCAGTCAGGTGGGCTGACTTTTTTAAGGAAAGGTGGAATCCTGGTGAAATATTTTTAGGGGCGAGCACCCTGGCAGTGTTAAGGAGTCTAAAAATCTAGGGGTGGGTCTGACAGCTCAATGCTGAGTCTCATAATACAGTGCTCATCAGCCTACGTGTGAGGGCATACATTTCTGGGAATTGAAATAGATGGATTAATTTTTTTAAAATTTTTTATTAGTGAATCACCGTGAGGTAGAGTTACAAACTTATGAACTTTCATGTCTCCATTTCAGTCATACAGTGATCATTCACCCATCCCTCCACCAGTGCCCATTCTCCTCCACCAATGTTCCCAGTACCCCTCCCACCCCCACCACCCCCATTCCGTCCCCCACCACCCAACCCTGCCTCTGCTGCAGGACATTCCCTTTTGTTCTCTCTCCTTTTGGGTGTTGTAGTTTGCAATAGAGGTATTGAGTGGCCATCATGTTTGGTCTATAGTCTACTTTTGGCATGCAGCTTTCAACCCGAGTGGGTCCTCCCAACATCATCTACTTGGTGTTCACTTCTCTATCTCAGCCGCCTATTCCCCCAGCATGTGAGGCCAGTTTCCAAGCTGTGGGGCAGACCTCCTGGTCCTTATCTCTACTACTCTTGGGTGTTAGTCTCCCATTCTGCTACTTTATATTCCACAGGTGATTGCGATCTGTCTATGTCTGCCTCTCCTTCTGAGTCATTTCACTCAACATGATACTTTCCATGTTGATCCACTGATTGCAAAATTCATGACTTCATCTTTTCTAACAGCTGCATAGTATTCCATTGTGTAGATGTACCAAAGTTTCTTTAACCAGTCATCTGTTTTTGGGCACTCTGTTTTTTTTCCAGAGTTTGGCTATTGTAAACAATGCTGCAATGAACACACAAATGCAGATGTCATTTCTACTATACCTTTTTGCCTCTCCAGGATAGATTCCTAGGAGTGGTATTGCTGGATCAAATGGGAGCTCAATTTATAATTTTTTTGAAAATCGTCCATATTGTTTTCCAAAAGGGCTGAACTAGTCGGCATTCCCACCAGCAGTGAAGGAGAGTCCCTTTCTCCCCCCATCCTTACCAACACCGGTTGCTTTTGTTCCTTTGGATGTGGGCCAGTCTCTGAGGTGTGAGATGATATCTCATTGTTGTTTTGATCTGCATCTCCCTGATGATTAGTGATGTAGAGCATTTTCTCATGTGCCTCTTAGCCATTCGGATTTCTTCTTTGAGAAAGTTTCTTAGATGGAATAATTTAAGAAAAGTAGCAGGGCTAATTTGTTGCTGGACACACATATGAAACCTGCACTTTTAAATATTAATGTGCAACCAGATGTCCATTTGCCTCCGAGCAGCCAGTGGTTGGCAGTTTTTGCAAAGACTGTGCTAGAACCCTCTGGTGAGTTTTTAATAGATTTAAGCTCTAGATCGTCAACTTTAAGATTCTTTCTCTTGGAAAATGATTTGTTCTTGAAATTGTCCTTGAGGAGCTTAGTTATTCTCTCCCTGATCTTCATCTAGCAGTCTCATTTCAGCTGCTGTATGAGGAACATAATGGTCATCTTCAGTGGCAATTATTATTGTACAGCTTTGAGCATGATAAAAAAAACAGAGTCCTTCAGAGAACCAAACAAAATGGAAAACTCAAAATGTTTATATTGGTGGTAGAAACTTTTCTTTTATTCCAGGCTCTAAAATCTCACCTATTCGTCTTATTAAGAGATTTATTCCTGCCCCCAAACTTTCTTTTAATTATTCATTACCAACATATATTGTTGTTTTGAGTAAGGGTTTCATAATAATGACTCGTACAAGCACCACACTCATGATTATAACTGACGCTATATGAATATAACTTAAACATTATATGTAATTTAACTGATCTACTTACATTTGATCTTTTATGATGAGATTCTCAATGAAGGCATTTGAAAAGAGAAATCTATATATTTCATGGAAATGTGTTTACTATGTAAATTTTTGTGGAGAAATGAAGTAAAATTGATTTCAAAGATAAAGAAAGTGAAATATAATTTATGATTTTTGTAAAAGAGTTTATTCATGTATTTTAAAAAGAGATAATAGGGATCAAATGTCTCTGGTATTTAAATGTCTCTGAACTGCTTTGTTTTAAAATATAAAAATTAATACATAGTACCATAAATTCTATTTATTAAAACTATTTAAACTAAAAATGAAACAGTTTTAGATGTCAACTTGAAACGTGGCATATAATCAAAAGTTTGAAGGCCTAACCTCTAGCTAACAACTTCTTTAATTGTCTTTGAAGGTATTTTACATAATAGTTCTACTTTTCTTTCCAATCATTCCTTTGGTTTTAACTTATTTACATCTTTGAAATGAGTCCATGCAATTTTTAGTTTTACAAGATGGAAAACTTGAATTCTTTTTTAAGAGTTTTTTATTGACTTCCCATTGATTTAGTTTTATGGGATTTAAGAGACATCGTTTCAGACCTTTATCATAGTAATTTGTAGCATTCCTATAATCAAAATTTCAGTGCTGTCTGACCACAAGAAAGACCTCCCCAGCCATTTCACCTTCCTTGGTTTCTGGCAAGCACCAGCGTTTTTCACCAAGTCTTAGAATCCTGCCAATGCTGTGGGAAAGGGTCACATGAGTGAAACCATCCTTGAGTTGTCTTTTACTTCCTGACATTTCATTTAGAGTAGTCATCTCAAGTTTCAGCCAGTTTTTTAAAATTTAAAGGCATGGTTTCATTTTTCCTAATGACAGCCTAGCATGTCATTGAAAATACATACCATAGCCCCTTTATCAGTCATCTGTCAAAGAACATTTAGGTTGATTTTTCATTGCACTACTGTGAATAATGTTACCACAAACATAGGTGTGCACATGCGTTTTAGAATTCAATCTTGGGATATCCTTTGGATAAATGCGCTGGTGAGGTATTGATAGATTGTACTGAATTTTCATTTTCATTTTATTCTTTTAAGAGATAGATGAGAAGTAACAGGGGCAGGAGTCAGGGGGAATCAGATACATGGGTGATATCATGGAATGATAGATAGGGTTAAATATCCAAACCACAGAGTCAACAGCTAAAATTCAGAGACCCAAATTTTAATAACCAGATTTAAAGGGTGCCTGTCAAGATGACCAACTGTGCTGAAATGGGGTTAGGGGCGGGAAACTGGTGGAAGGCAGTTGATATGGTGGCAGGGTTGGTAATGGAACATTGTATGTCAAAAACCCAATTACAGGTACCTTTGTAATTCGAGGTGCTTTTACAGAATAAAATTTTGGAAAGAACAACAACAAAAGATTCTCTACACAGTTTCCCGTAGAGATTGCACCACTGAATTCTCTACAAATATTGAGATGGCATGATCTCAATGATAAGATAATTGATGAAGTAATGATGAAGAGATTATGGATGTGGATGAGAGAAGTGTCATTCAAGGACCAGGACCGGGGAGAAGGGAGTCCTAGCAAGGATGGTTCATATAGGTGTATCGGAGGAGGAGAGTTAGGCTTTTTCCTATATTGGGGGGGAAGGAAATTAGAATAAGCTTGCCAAGATCTAAGTTGTACGATGATGCTGATGGTGATAAAGGAACAGAGCGTTGTCTAAATCCACTGTGAATTGCCTTCCTCTTCCTGTTGAAGGGACAGCATTATTTTTAGAAAGGTGAGGAAGGCAGGAGTTGATAAGTCCATGTGTGACTTTGGGATGAAATTACTCTGACTAAAAGATTGTGAAAAGGTGCAGCACAGCAGGCCGGTCCCTGACAGTGGTGATTTGATGTGACTCGCAAGTGTTGAAACTTATTCTTTTATAAATCATTCTTTACCAGGGATGGAGGAGCAGAGAGATAGTACAGAGGACAGGGTAGGATGCTTGCCTTGTATGGCTAGACCCTGATCCAATGTCCAAAACACCGGGTCCCGAGGCCACCAGAAGCAATCCTTGGTTGTAGAGACAAGCGAAAGACCTGAGCACAACGGTTGTGGCCCCCAAACAAACGAATAAATACATTTTGCTTGCAGGAAAGTAGTCCATTTGCATCTTCCCCTCAGATTGCTGATAGCTAATCATTCTGATAGCCAGGGAAATCCTCAGGATTTAGAAACCCCTGTTTTAGCCTGCTTTGTTATAGGAAGAACGTGTGTGTGTGTGTGTGTGTGTGTGTGTGTGTGTGTGTGTGTGTGTGTGTGTGTGTTTCAGCTATCTATCTGGTGTCTGTCGTGTATTATCCCTGGAAATCAACCCGAAGCTTCGTCTGGGACTTTCTGAATCCCAAGGCCCTCAGGGCTGTGTCTCAGTCTGTCTCCCTGGGAGGACAGGAGGGACCTTGTGGGTTGATGAATGGGGACTTGTGTGCAGAGCCAGCAGTATGGGTCTGGAAGGCACGTCCCCAGCTCCCAACTTCTGTCTCCCAGAACTGGCGGGTTGAGTCAGCTAATGGACTGTGGGCCAGATTTCGGCGACTGCCCATTAGCTACTGAAATCTGATTCTTATAGCACCCTTGACCTCTGATCCTAACCCCACTTACCCATTTCTTCGAAATGATGCTCTCCATCAAGGACTCACAATAGAACGTTAAGGTTAAAATTGCAGTGTTTAACAGCATCGCTTCCTTTCTTAACCCCGGGCCTCAAAAATTGGTCTCAGATTAAACATCTTTATTTTATGTTTTCTTTTGAATGAAAATAAGTTTGTGGCTGGTGTTATGCGAGGGTAAGAGTGAAATGACACAGTGTGCATTTTAGAAGGAGTATATCCTATAGTGCAAAACAAGGAGATTCTTTCCCTCTTTTTTCTCTTCCACTTGATCATACCCAACTCTTGGCATGCTAATGGATACTTCAGGGGGATGAATGTTTTTATAACGCAGATCATATTCTTTGTGTTCTAAAAATCTATTTTTAAGGAGAAGCCTATCGTGTCTTGTTACCTCGAACCACAGACTTTTCAGAGAAGCAGTAGGGTGAACTTGATTTAATTTATAAATGGGCTACCCAATCAGCTTGCAGCTGCAAACGGTGGGCTGCCTGCCAGGTCTGAATTCCCTCAAGGAAGAAAGCTGGCTGCAGAGGCTCCAACCTTGGAACAGGTTATTTCTTTGGGGAATTAAGAGATGCTCTGTTCCAAAGTCTCTCCGTCCAGTTCTTTCTCCTCACTGTGTGTGTGTGTGTGTGTGTGTGTGTGTGTGTGTGTGTGTTCTGGACTTGAACATAAATCTGATCTACATGATTTACTGCCCCCTCCCATGTGCATGCAAATGAGAAGCCTCAGATTCCCGAGTGCAGGAAATGTAACTTGATTGAATTTTCTATAATGAAATTTAATTCCTATTGCAAGACTTCATTCTCTCAGGCAGAAAAACTTTTAAGTGAATTGAGACTGCCTCCTTCTTATCTTCCCACATTTTGCTCAGGTTCGATCCCAGTGCTAAGAGCTCTAAGATGATGTTGTTTTGCCTGGTGTAGGTTAGAGGGGACCTGTCAGACCTTCCCATCAACCCATATCATGATGCTGATGACACTCACTGCGATCTTTTAATTGCTCACAGGCTCCATCAGATGATTGTACTTCTGGGTGCTGTTGCCCTGGGTCTGAATCCTTGCCAAGAATGGTCTACGAAGTCCTCTTCTGCTTGAGCCGGCTGTAGAACACCGTGTAACCATCATCTGCTTCAGCTCCTTCCCTTTCTGCACCACTACACTGTATAGTCAAATTGGGAATTCTTGCCCGCCCCAACCCATTAGGCCATTCCACTTCCCACAGATCTTTGGATTCTCTGTGCAAAGAACGGGTTGTGGGGAAGGATCCACAGTCTCTGGCCCTGGCCCCTACTCAGCCTCCTAGGAGCTCTTGTACTCTCCAAATGTTTCTTTGCTTGTCAGAATAAATTTGATGAAGGGGATAGGAAAAAGTTTCTCGGTCCTGAGTACTGTTTTTCCATCTCCTCCTTACCCTCACCCCCCACCTCTTCTTTTCAGGGCTTGGGAGTTGGCTCTTGAAACTCAAAGTTGAGGATACCTGCCTGTCTCTTTATCCCATCAGCTGCTTTTTTTTTATGGTCCTCTGGGTGTTTTCATCGATGATCCTTTCAGCAAATGCGATTTATTTGCCTTAAAATACAAATTTCAGTGTGCAGTGTGTGGCAAGAAGAATCTTTTTCAGTATTGGAAGAGTGTCTCACACAGAGAGAGGCCCAGTGAAAGTGTATTAGGGAAAACAGTGGCTGAATGAATGAATAGAGTTGGTTAGGTGTTCTTTTGACCTATTTCTTTCAGAAAGCTGTGGCTGTAGGATATCACTGCTTGAGTAGGGGAAGGCAGTGAAACTACAGATCTCAGGGAGGAAAGCCAGTTGGGTGGTATCTCACATGTAATCCATGACATGTGTACTCTACATGATAACTTAGCACAGGCTGATTAGGCGGGGTGGAGCTGATGTTTGCCTAAAGGTCCAAAAGGAAGGACTAAAGAGTCCTAAAGGACTCTTCCTAAAGGAAGAGTCTATCTTGTCCCTTTTTAGCAGATTCATTTCTGAATGAGTTTACCAAAACCAGTCTTTCTGGCATTTAGAGTGTTATACACAAGTATTGGGGTGACCGAGTAGAGATATTTACTCACAGTCATAACCACATGGTCCGACCCCACTCACTATAAAGGGACCTTGTTTATATTCCTCTTGGAAACTCCTTGAGATCTACTGATTGCAAAAACACTGTGGAATGCAATAAAACATAAAAATAAAGACGCTTGTCAAACATGAACCCGGAGTTCACAATGCATTTTCTCCCTACCACACGGACAGATAAGAGAAATACATGTTCAAGTGGAGCAATTTTTATAGAAATACTTTTTTCTAAACTGTTTTGTTCAAAATAAAACTGTTGTTCCTATTTTCTCCTGGAATCAGAATTTAGTTTAAAGAACATAAATATTTATAAAGGATTTACCAGCTCATCTGTGTATCTTCAGCCGAGCTAGGAGATATTGAAAGCTCACAGGGAGAATTCTTAGTTATGTCTTAGCAAAAATTCCCCAGGGCTAGAGTAGAGAAAGATCTGGAATTCTCGTTGAGTATAAGGTCAGTTTCTTTATAGATCACAAGCAACACCACGATTCCTGTTTTGAATCGTATGTTTCTCCTTAACACTACATGATTATTCTGAAGTCATTTACAAGTCCTAGCCCTGGCGTACTCATTTGTCATGAGCTAGGTGGTGAGGGTTGAAAATGAAGCTCCTTTCAGCGGATTCTGGGGAGCCTAAGATCGTTTTCTAAGAAAAATTATGTGCTTTCCACATAATTCAAACTCTAATCAAGACTTTCTCCTTTCTGGTCACTCCTGGTTCAGATGTTTCTCATTTTATGCCATACTATTCCTTCAAAGATGCAGCTAAAACCAGCTCATCTTTTAAATGTACTGAAATCACTGGTTGCAATAAATCACGCAAGGCGATCTCTTCTGCAAACAGAATCACTACCTCTAATGCAGCTGACTTTTAAATTTGAACTCCCCGAGGTTCGCCTTGGAGCTTGGCTGGGGGCCAAGCTCCATTAGGCGATTTGTGGGGGTGACTCTGATACACTTTGTGTAATTGCCTCTGGGCTTGTAAATGGTACCAACAAAAGACAAAACACATTTTAATATAATTTTGTAGACAAAAAAGATGTAGTACAGAAATTTTATTGGACAACCCACACTGTACATTAGTACATGAATGTTATTGCTTATGTGCATATAAGAAAAGTAATAATAGTAAGCATAATTAAATAAGGGGAGGCATATTTCCGTGCTTCCCCCCAGTTCTCCTATTACTTATCTTTCTTCATATAAAATGGGGTAACATCCTGATCAAGCCATGGCAAACGAAAAACAGCATCAGTGAAAATGCATTTTAATTCTTTCAGCCTATTGAGCGGCATAGCCTCACCTAGCCTCCCTTAAACTCAGAGCATTTCCAGTAACCTATAATTGGGAAAAATTGAAACCACAGATCAGAACTACCCAAAACTGGTTTGAACAGAAATTAACATTCCCCCCCGCCCCAAGTTGTTTTCTTGAACCAATAATAACTCAGCTAATAACTGGACCTTGTCTTCGGAGTGAATCCAAACTCTTGCTGCTGGGGAAACCCAAACACTCTGCCTTTACTGGGGTCAGAGCAGGGGTCCCATGGCAAGAAAGAACTGGGTAATTCACTGTAACCAAACTGGTTCAATACCCACTAATCAGCTTGACCCAATGCTCTTTCCTTGAGTTTGCCTTAGCCCCCAAACCTTAAAACAATCCTATAAGTCCAACATGGGGGAAACAGACTTGAGCTCTCCCACTTACCTCCTGAACATAACGAATATCCCTTCTTTCCTTTCCTTTCCTTTCCTTTCCTTTCCTTTCCTTTCCTTTCCTTTCCTTTCCTTTCCTTTCCTTTCCTTTCCTTTTTTTCCTTTTCTTTTCTTTTCTTTTCTTTTCTTTTCTTTTCTTTTCTTTTCTTTTCTTTTCTTTTCTTTTCTTTTCTTTTCCTTTCCTTCCTTTCCTTTCTTCTTTCTTTCTTTCTTTCTTTCTTTCTTTCTTTCTTTCTTTCTTTCTTTCTTTCTTTCTTTCTTTCTTTCTTTCTTTCTTTCTTTCTTTCTTTCTTTCTTTCTTTCTTTCTTTCTTTCTTTTTGGGTTACACCTGGCGATGCTCATGGATTACTCCTGGCTCTGCACTCAGAAATTACCCTTGGCAGTGCTCAGGGGACCATATGGGATGCTGGGAATCAAACCCGGGTTGGCCACATGCAAAGCAAATGCCCTACCTGCTGTGCTATTGTTCCAGCCCCAATATACCTTCTTTTCTCTTAAGTCGGTGGGTGCAATAGAATTGTTGGCTTCTGTGGGTGTAAGGCAGCAAACTCCTGTTCTGCAACATTATCCAGCACAGGGCCTATTCAGAGATTCAAAATTCAGAGATAGTGCTGAATATCTCAGAGACAGATGGTCATTTTCTAGACAAAATGGGAAGTGGAAACCCAAGACAAAATATACAAAAGCGCTGTCGACACACTACTCTTAGACTATTTGTTTATCCTTGACAACCCGGGGTGACTGGGAGCTCTGCCTTGCTGCTTCTCCCAGCCTTAGGAGTGAAGAGCTAACAAGATATTTGTGTAACTAGACCAGAGTAGGTCAAATTCCCAAACTGGGCTTTGACTCAAGGTATATTGCCTTAGCATCATTGCAAAGAAAAAAAAATATTGAATTGATCTTGAGCTGACAGAAATCTGGATATTTTACAGACAAAATCCAAATCAGGATGGCTTGTTCCTATCTACACATGACACATGACACTTTGACTATACTAATGTCTAGACATTCCATTATTTTCCCAGATTTGATGTCTATCAGAACAATTTCTCAATACGATGTGACTCGAAGAGCTTGTATTAGAGGTGTCTGTGTTTTACATGTTCTGTAGAGTTTTGTGGTTCATAAACATGATGCAGACGTGTACACAAAATTGACTCACTGTAAGCGTTGAGTGGCCCAAACTTCTGTCAGTGCTTGGGAGCTGTGATACCTAAGTGCTCCTGGAATTTGGGGAAAGAGGTTTTCCAAAGAGAGTTAAACTTTGAGTTCTTGACAGTTTTTGTGGAGTTAGGATAGGTTAATGGCTTATTGGCATATAGTGATTGAGATGGCCAGGTTGTTCTTAGAATAAATAGGTTATACAGATTGTGACCTAGGGGCTCAGTATAGGAAAGGGGGAAAAATAACTGCGGCTACTCCAGAAGAAGGTCACGCCCCTTTGAGGCCACGCCCCCTGACGTAGAGGACACTCCCCCACCAGCCGATTGGCTGGACCCCAGGGTTACCTGGGTTAGGGGAGTTACCGGGGTCGGCGGGAAGGGGGGGCAGGCCCTGGCAGTTTCCCGGGGTGGGCGGAGCCGGCGTGAGATTTCTTTCAGAAGGGGCGGGAAGAGGAGAGGCGGTCTGGGGTCCAAGTTACCTGGGAGAGGGCAGTGCTTGGTTAACCTTTGAAATTCTGATGTGGGGTTAGGATACTACACAAATGATTCTTTGAAAAGACAGACTGGCTCGGAGAACTGTGTCACCTCAAGTGAACATTCTTTCATTAGCTGTGTTATCGCTGCTTCTCCCCAGGCAGGCTCAGGTTTTTGGGGAGTTTAGACACAAGAGAAGTCACAGGCTGACAGGGTCTTACCCATACACACACTCTCTAGGGGAATTCCATTTTAGAGATGAAATATCAAGTACTAAGGGCCCTCGTTGAAGCTGCTGTCTGGAGACTAAATTGTAACCCAATCATGTTGCATCTACTCATTGCATTCCTTATACTTGTTTTTTTTTGGGGAGGGGGCACACACGGTGTTGCTCAGAACCTAGTGTTGACTCTGTGCTCAGGAATCATTCCCAGCAGGACTCGGGAGACCATATGTGATGCTGGAGATTGAAGTCAGTGTTGGCTGTGTGCAAGGCAAGTGCCTTACCCTGCACTCCATATATTTTAATGCGAGATTCATCCAGACGTATTTTAGGCCGTTCTTAATAGTTTCTCTTAAATGTCTTCTAGGTTTGCACGACACCTCTCAGCTCAGTAGGTCAACAGATATTGACACACAACAGTGGATATCTGTCCCACTGACATACCTGTTTACTTGTAGATATGCAGGGAGGGGTCTCATGGCCAGCAGACAGAAAACAAAAGTCTGATTTGTTCAGGCAATGAGTATTCATTGGACACCCACTTACTAGCTAATGCCCATCTACACATTCTCTTGGGAGAGGATAGGGAATGCGCCACTGGCTCACCGCCAGTTTGCAATTGGACATGTCCACAAGTCCTTTCTTCAGCTCCCTTTCCTACTCCAGTGATTCTCAGCATTTCATGCCAGATGCTCATTCAACCTTTCACAGGCTTTGATCATTCTCATTAGCTTCCTGGGTGGCAAAATGAAGGATACAATCCAGCTCTGCTTTGCACACGAAGCTTTTGAAAACCATGAATTGCAAACCACCCTCTATTGTCACTCTGAACTCTGATAGGTGGTGCCCCTGAATTTTAGGAAAGATTCCGCAGCCCCACAAAGCATGTTGACTAACAGGGATTGTAAAATCTTGGGCCCCTAGTGGAGCTGGAAGAAGTTTCAGGGAGGATTTGCAAGAAACGTTCGTTTTCTGAAAGGAAACGTGTTCAGAAGTTAAGTCACCTCACCCACAGCATCTGGTGTGATTTATTACTCTTTTTCTTTCTGTGGCTTGGAGTAGGCTTTCTGCTATTTCGTGAATTAAAGAAAATTTAATTAAAGAACTATGATTAGTATTAGGCGTACAATATTCCAACACCAATCCTACCACCAGTGTCAATTTCTTTCCAGCAGTGTTTCTAAGCTCCCTCCTGCCCTTTCTCCCACTCAGCCCCTACTTGCTACCTGACCAAACACATGTGAGTGTTCGATGGTTGTAATTTAAATTTTGTGTTTTCAATATTGTTGAGTCTGTGCTTTGGATATATAGCTACACCACTCTCCCACATTACTGGTATACCTGAGGCCCCTGACCCCTGTCCCCCCCATTTCTCATCTTCTTCATTTCCCCCTCAATTTCTTTCCCTTTTGTCCTTCCCTTTTGCCTGTCCTTTTTGTCCCTATATTCTGGGGTTAACGTTGATCTATGCAATTCCCCCCTTCTCTACATTTCCTCACCCAATTATTCTATATACAACAGGTAAGTAAGATCATCCTGTGTTTGTTCTTTTTCTTCTGCAGCTGCCTTACTTAATTCGCACACTATCTTTCAGTTCCAACTAGGTTGTAGCAAATTGCATGTTTAATTGTTCCTTATCATACCGCTGCATAGTATTTCACTGTGCATTTTATTTTAGGAGTGGTTCTACTGACCATAGGTGCTCCTTCCACTTGTTCTGTTACTTCTCAGGGTATTACGATTTAGTTCTAGTAAATTTAGCAGCTTTTAGATTTTACTGCACTGTAGCACTGTTGTCCCATTTTTCATCGATTTGCTCAAGTGGGCACCGGTATTGTCTCCATTGTGAGATTTGTTGTTACTGTTTTTGGCATATCTAATACGCCATGGGTTAGCTTGCCAGGGTCTGTCGTGTGGGCAGGATGCTTTTGGTAGCTTGCCAGGATCTCTGAAAGGGATGGAAGAATCAAACCAGGTTGGCCACGTGCAAGGCAAACGCCTTGACTGCTGTGCTATCGCTCTAGTCCATATTGTACTAAAAGAAACAATGAAATGTTGTTCAAGATATACCAAAGTGGTCTGGTTTTGGTGATCTCTACAAATATACAGGGTGGCAATTGCAGAAGGAAAAGTGTCTCTCTTCATATTGTTTCTACAGTCTTTTGCGCATTGCAGCATCAGGTAGTGATTCGTGGCTGTTTGTAGTCTTCAGCGATGTTGGAGTCTAATCACGACTGAGAACCCCTAAGAGTCCGTGATTGTAGGTCAGCTTCCCAGGCAGCCCATCGTTACAACCTGCCAGTTGCACAACTGTGCCGATCTTTCCTCCTTGAGCAGAGCTGAACACACTTGCTTGCTTCGCACTCACATGTTACGGTAAAAGGGAGAGGATGCCATTTGCAGGATTACGTGACAAGGATTGCTATGTGTCAAGAAGATATTTTTTTTTATTGTGTTCTTGGCTTGAAGACCTTGATGAAGCAAAGGCCTTGATGGAGAGGCCACCATGACAAGAAGTTGAAGGTGAATTCCTAGCAACAGCAGTGAGGAACTGAGAAGCTAAGTTCAAGTTCCTGGGAGGAATTGAATCCTGAAAACAGTCCATCCCCAAACTGACCCTGAAGAAGGCCACAGTCCAGCCTATATCTTGCCTTGACTGCTGAGCAAAGCGAGGCCTAAATCAATGACATACTGAATGTGTGTTGTTTAAAGTCATATTTTGGGATAATTTGTTATGCAGTAGTAGGTAGCTAGCACAATACTCCCCCCAAAGAGCTAGTTCAAAACACAAGTTTAATTTAAATGATGTGCAAGCTACATTAAGTTTTATATTTTACATGACATTAACTTGACAATTTCAATTGAAGAGCATTTGAGATAAAAAATGCACCCAGACAAGATCATGCGAAGCTCCTAGGTTTCTCTTTAAATCCAGAGGGATAATGATGCGGCACCTGTGACTTCATATTAAATTGGGATTGCATCAGTCTCCTCAGCAGGGGAGAGCAACTGTACAGTGGGGAGAGAAGAGGAAGGAGCATGTGCCATCCTCAGGCCCATCATTCCCCACATCATACTGGCCGCTATTCATTGAGCTTATAATACATGCTAAGTGTTTAGGGGCTTTTCATGGTATTCGCTCCCCAACCCTAAGATATAGAGACACTACATCCTAGCATAGACACTATATCTTAAAGGTTTTCAGCAGAGGAAAGGGGTGATTTGACAAGACTCCCAACAACTAGTATGCAGCAGCAATGGCACGGGGATCCATTTATCTTTGTGAAGGCCTGTGCTCTCTTTTCTTTTTTTCTTTTCTTTTCTTTTCTTTTCTTTTCTTTTCTTTTCTTTTCTTTTCTTTTCTTTTCTTTTCTTTTCTTTTCTTTTCTTTTCTTTCCTTCTTTTTTCCTTCCTTTCTTTCTTTCCTTTTCTTTCTTTTTCTTCTTTCTTTTTCTTTTTTTCATTATTTCATTCCTTCTGACCTTCCTCTTTCCCTCTCTCCTTCCTTCCTTTCTTCTTTCTCTCTCCTTCCTTCCTTCCTTCCTTCCTTCCTTCCTTCCTTCCTTCCTTCCTTCCTTCCTTCCTTCCTTCCTTCCTTCCTTCCTTCCTTCCTTCCTTCCTTCCTTCCTTCCTCCCTTCTCCTCTTCTAGTGGTACTCAGGGTCTATTCCCAATTCTATGCTCAGGGGCTTTCTTGGTCCTGCAGGTGAGCCATGGGACCCCAGGGATCAATCTGGTCCTCCCTCAGGCAAACATGTTTGCAGTCTAGTTGAGCTGTCTCTGTGGCTCAGAAAGACCTTGTTTTTGGTTGACAGCTTGAAAAGTTGTGGAAAAAGTTGTGGAAATGATCCTGTTCCTTTCCTCTGCTTAATTTTTCAGTGGCAGTAGATCATCAAGATTACTACTTTTGTTTTGTAAAAAACACCATCCCTCAAAAATTTTTCTTAAATTTTAAAGTAACTCCCTAAGGTCATGTTCAGAATTAATCATAATCTGCCTTTAGAATTTTTTCAATGCTTACCCAGTCCTGTGAGTTTTAAGTGACCTCTTGTCTGGGCAATTAATTTTTGTATTTTTTGTTTGATCTTTTTTAATCCCATGAGTTTTTGTTCACATGACAAACAAGTTTCTAGATGATTTTTATGAATAGTCGGTTGTTTCCACCCGATCTGGATCTATAAATTAAGGTAATCAACAGTTTCTGTTTCTCTGGGGCTAAGGGGTTCCCCAGATTCTCAGTTCCCAAACTAGAAGGCACTAGAAAATCATGCTCAGCAGAAACATTGAAATGTACTGAATTGACGAGACAATTCAGCTCACCAATCCAGCTCCAGTTTTATAGGTTGAAGATTTAACCCCTCTACTCAGCAATTAATGTTCTTTTTAGTAAATGGAAAGTCCAGCTTCTCAGCCTCTCTAGTTCTCTGTCTCTCTGTGTCTGTTCTCTGTCTGTCTGTCTGTCTCTCCCCTCAGTGTCCCACACCAAGAAGAGTGCTCTCACCAGGACCTGGCACCCTGACTCACTACTTGTAGTCTTCAGCACTACAGGACTATACCCCTTCTGGACTATTCTGTCAATGCTGCTTTGTTATAGTGGCCCAAGAGGACCCATATAAATATGCATTTATGGGAGGAGGAGGGATTCTATGTTACTTGATTTGTGTGACTTGTCTTTTACTAAAAAAAATTAACTTTAAACCTTACCAAACCCTAAATCATCCACCAAGCAAATTCTGTATATTTTGAAAGTGCACTGGACATTATTAATTCCTAGATGGTATGTGGTTCTTATCAGAAATGTTAGTTAGATTTAATCAGCTTTTGAGCAGAAGATCTAACAGTATTTTGAAGGTCACTGTCATCAATATTTATCTGTGATGTGCAGACAGACCCCCCGGGTCTTTTTACATGTTTCAGATCTCCTTTGAAGTCCTGGAGAGTTCTACCACGAAGCAGCTAGAAAGAGTGCAGAGAGAAATAGACCTGGGAATTAGCATTCTACATGTGCGAGGGAGCTATATCAAACGCTCCCACACCAGGTTATTGAGTATGTCGACCTGCTCAGTGGAAGGAGACCTGCTGGGTAGGGTGAGTTTCAAGAGCCAAAGAGAGAAAAATAGAAACGAGTTTAATTCACACTCTTCGATGTTGGCTCCATCTAAATGTGGAGGAAGTTTTCCCACCCCAGAGCTGGCAAGTGTGTTTTGCCACTTTCTCTGAGCTCATATCCTGGCAGTTGAACGTTGGTGGAGAAAAATCACACAGCAGAGCTGACTAGTTTTTCACTTTCAAGTTCAACTTCCCATCGAACCGTTGAAATTGCTGCTAATCAGTCCGATTTATTTATTTATTTATCTGTCTATTTATTTATTTATTTATTTCTAATGAACAATTCCTGACAGTGCTCAGGGACCATATGCAGGGCCAGGACCTAATCCCTGTGCTATCTCTCTGCCCGCCTCCCCCCCAACCCCCTCCCCCGCCCCGCCGCCGCCGATTTAATGAATCGGGGTTCTTTTCTATTTCACCAAGGCTATTCTTTCCTTCCTGTTTTGAGCTCAAACCATGACATCCACTCCCTCAGCAAACTTGTCTCATCACTCACAGAGATTTAAAAATATATTTCATTGGAATAAATCCTGCAGCTTATCATCGATGATCAAATGTGACGCACCCCGCCTCTCGAGTTCTAGGAAGATACGTCTATTCCTCCAAGATCCGTCATCTCAGGCAAGCTCAGCCCGGCTTTGTTCTACGTAAGCAGCTTCTGAATTGGTCCCAAGTGATGGCTATCTCCCTATTCTTTTTTTTTCTTTCTTCTGCTTTTTGGGTCACATGTGGCGATGCACAGGGGTTACTCCTGGCTCTGCACTCAGGAATTACTCCTGGCGGTGCTCAGGGGACTATACGGGATGCTGGGAATCAAACCCAGGTTGGCCATGGGCAAGGCAAACGCCCTACCTGCTGTGCTATCACTCCAGAAACACCCCTCCCCCCACTCCTGTCTCCCAATTCTTAAACCCATGTGCGATCTCTTCACTTAGAGTGTTCACAAATTGAGCGAATTGATTCTAATAAACAGAATATAGCAAAAATAGTTGCCTGCCATATCCAAGATTAGGAAATAAGGACTGGCTTATTTGGCCTTGCTTGGACTTTTTCATGGCTTGCTGTGATGGAACTGTGGTACAGATATCCTGAGGATGGCTCTTCACTATGGGGCTGCATTGAGGTTGTTCTGAGATGTGGTCCTGACCTGTGGCAATGAACAATGCCATGCCATCATTTTCATAGGCAGAATAACAGACTACACAGTTGCTGGAACATTCAAACATGTCTGTTTCTCAGTTAAAATCTTTTCATTGCATTTGATATATATAAATTTAGATATCTTGGCATACATTTTTCTATAACTGGATATTTTTATATATATAACACTTTACTCCATCTTTGCTCTTATTTCAACTTAACCTTACCCTAGTTCATATCCCAACTGAGTTGGTACTGGTGAGTTGATGAGGCAAACCCCGTTTCCTCGGAAGAGAGGGAAATAAGATTAATTTAGAAGACAGAAGATTTTCTTAGTCATCTATTATAATATTGATCAAATAGAATAACAGGAGAAACGATCTGACATCTTGGGGGGGCGGCTCACTCTCTACCCTTTGAACACTCTCTACCTTATTTGACGTGTGTGTTTGGCTCTGGGGGATGATGGTATTCTGCAACTCAATGCTGGAGCTGTTTTAGATTCTACCTTACAAGGAGGCACTCAAAAATAAGTCGGAGGTGTTTCTTAGGAACTAGGTATGCAAACATGTTGGGGGGGAGGCAGGGAAAGTTTGGGCCACACTTGGAGATTCTCAGGACTTACTCTGGGCTCTGTTCTCAGGGATCATTCCTGGCAGTGACAGTCCTAGGGATTGAACCGAAGTCAGCTGCATGCAAGGCAGGAGTCCTCACTCTTGTACTATTTTTCTGACTCTACAAACAAGTTTTTAACCTGCCTGAAGACATGGGCACTTGAAGACCCACATGCTCCATCAAAGACAATGTGTGAATATTGTTTCCCGAACATACACAGAAATCAGAGGAGGTTCAAGAGTAAGATTTGTCTGGGCAGATCCCTCTAGTATTTCCCTCTTGGGATGGCAAGTTATCATGTTATAGAATAAGCGCTGAGTAGATATATTTGAATTGACTTGAGTATTGGGGATATAGGTAGAACAGTTAGACATCAAGGTGGAAGTGAAAAAAGAAAGACACATGAATAGCTTGCTTTTTGCTAAATTTAATCCTTGCACTTTGAAAAGACTCAGTAAATGTTCCTTTATATTACCAACTGATATTTAATTCACTTGTAATAACTACCTTAATAATCCTGGCGCAGTAATTTAAATCACCTGAAAAAGTCTCTAGCGTTTTCCTTTGTTAGTCTGTTCAGAGGGGTGGGGGGGGAATGAATCACAAGCATTAATTACTGGGCGGGAATTAATATTTTCTCAAATGCAATGGCAAGCACGTTATGCTAATATGAAAATTCTTAATATTTTTCAATAATTGGGAAGTTAATAATCATGGACAAGAGTACATTTTCTTTATTTGTGTAAGCACACGGTGAAAAGAAATTGGCTTCAGTTGTCGAATTTCAGCTTCCATGGCAAGACTGTTTAAAAATGAAACCGGAGAACATATAATTACCCGAATGGGATGATTATGGGACATCAGAAAGCTGGTCACCCGAGGTGGTGAGCTACATGATTAAAAAGCAATACGGGGAGCACAGACATTGCTCAGATAACACAGTCTTCATCTCCGTCTACATTTTGGTTCTGCAAAACACATAGAAGTTAACTGAACACCAACGACTGGTGAACTCCTGATGATTTGCATCTTTGTATGGTGATTAAGGACTCAAGAATTCGAATACAATATCTTAGCTCTATACGGCCAAAATATCCCCTTAACCTCAAGTATTTGTGAAAGTAGAAAGGCAGAGAGGGCTATAATTTCACTTATACTATTGCTAGCTATTCACTTTCTAACAATTGTCCAATGATTTCTTGTTAAAAAATGTAAAATGGTGCCAGAGAATTTATAATACATATTATTCACATTTGTAAATTTGGCTTGCTTCCTTTTAGATTTTTTTCCCAATATGTATTTTTTCCCCAGCTGCTGTAATTGAGTTGTACATATCATTTACTTTTTTTTTTTTTAAAATGGGGTTATAAATATTATTTTTGTTTATAGTAGCAGTGAATTCAGAAATGAACTAAGTATATGCCATACTGAAACAAGGGGGGTGGAAAGGTGGGGATCAGGTAAACTAGTTGGTTGAATTGGTTTTTTTTAAAATCTAAATTTAATGAAGTATTTTAAATATCACACACAGAAAAGGATCCAGTCGACATAGGTATGCGGGTGTCTGGGAGGGAGATTATGGGAGATAACAGGAGCCCCAGGCAACTCTCTCTCTCTCTCTCTCTCTCTCTCTCTCTCTCTCTCTCTCTGCCCCCTCACCTTTGCCCTGACAGATGGTGAAACAGCAGAAGCTTTCACTCATGCAACAGTGGCCCCGTCACTGTCTGATGAGAGCGAAGGGGACAGAGGCCTCTGTGGTGGGACCCTACAGAGGCCCAGAGACAGGTGACTGAGGAGCTTCAAACAAGGCCACACAGGCTAGACGGCTGCTCCTGTGATTTCAGGCCAGGGAAGTGTACACTGGGCAGGGAGTGGTGAAGGGAGGAGATCAGGTCACCATACATGGGCGGCAGGCTCGAGGCATGGAAATGGACCACTGTCATCTGCACTGGGCATTGAGGGACATGACAAAGGACATTGGATATAGGTAGAGGAGAAGCCTGGACACTGGGGAGGGAACTGGGTCCATCTGCTTACACTGTGCAATAAATTGTAACCTCTTTAAGCACCTGGCTTTGTCTGCAAATCATTCATACAATTCTCAGAAAACTCTTGTGTTCAGGAATAAATCCACTATTGTGGTAACAATACTCAGTGGACACAGGTTTTGAAAAATGATGCTATTTAACAATACGCATGTAACCAGTTCTGTATGCTGTTTCTCTCTCTCTCTCTCTTTCTTTCTTTCTTTCTTTCTTTCTTTCTTTCTTTCTTTCTTTCTTTCTTTCTTTCTTTCTTTCTTTCTTTCTTTCTTTCTTTCTTTCTTTCTTTCTTTCTTTCTTTCTTCCTTCCTTCCTTCCTTCCTTCCTTCCTTCCTTCCTTCCATCTTTCCCTCTTTCCTTCCTTCCTGAGATTAATGTTACAACCCATTATCTTAGACAGAGTCTTCTTGGAGTTTGTTAGGAGAAAAAAAATGACAAATAAAATTAGTGGGGGGAAATGTATAATATCCTTTGAAGCAAGTATTACAATTATTGTTAATACAGCTAAGATCGAACAGGCACCAGTAACGTCTCCGTTGTGAGGCTTGTTGATGAACAACGGGACGACAATGCTACAGTGCTACAGCTAAGATCACATGCTAATAATTTGTTTCAAGTGACATTAACTGGTTCAGAAACAAACTGGTTAGATGCCAGCTAGCAGATATAGGGAGCAATTCACAGGAACAGTGACTGCAGGGCAAGACAGGGCGTTCAGTGTCCTCGGACCACTCCAACTTTCCAGGCTTCAGTGGTCAGGCCGAGCCTCGTGTCATTCATTCGCTGGTCAGTAAGTCTGCAGACTCTGCATTTCCACCGGTACCAAGGGGCAGAGCTGAGACCCAAGGGGAACATTCCTGGAGAAGTACATGAATCTTGGCCTGACTCACTCACTGCAGCCAGAAACCTGACCATCCTGGCAGAGCAGACAAAATCCTACCACACACACTGGCGCTCAGAAACCAAGTTAAAAAATATCTGTTTTTGATACATTTCCAAAGAATGTAGAACTTTCGTGAATTAGGTGTTTGTTTTCATGATGTCAATAGCTCTGACAAAGTTACTGCCTTGGTTGGCAGTCTCATAATCAAGCTATGGAGATGCCAACTCGACCACTTTTCACCAGTATCGTTGATTGGAAGTGTATAATAATAATTATTATTTAATCACAGATATTTTTATGTTATTTATTTATTTTTTACAAACATAAATTTATTACTGCATTTCATGAGAAGTTTTACGTGTCCATCATGGAAAGTTCTGATTTACTCCCTTTCCCCCTTATTCCTCAGATTTATAATTATTCTAATTTTTGAATATTTTCATTCTAACTCAAGAAGGTTGGCTCCACTCGTGGATGTGTTTCCTTATTCACCACAAAAATCACCGGAATGGCATGAAATGAGTGCAACGGGAGCAAATCCACAAGGACTTGGAACACTCGGTCAGAGCTCTTAATGTTTTTATGGAAAACACAGAGATCATTTTGATGGATGAAGCCGAGTAGAGGATATTACAGGCCAGAATAAGGCCAGCGAGAGCCAAGGTGGAGAGGGAGATTGTTCTTACAAATAGAGCCCCAGAGAGGTGTCATGTTCAGCGTCTATAAATACGAAGAGAAAATGGGAAGGGGAAGCTCCTGCAGAAATGATTGATGGGGGGTGCTGACGCCAGGTGCCTTCTCCCACCTCTGCTCTGGGCTTCCCTTCCCTCTTCATCCTGCAGCGTGAGTCCTGCTGCTGCCCAGGAGAAACCAGGGCATTGTTCTCAAACAATGGGCAGAGCTGCCACTCCTGGCTGCTGGTTGGGATGGATGGTAGACTAAAGCTGCCCTCATTTAGGCAACCTTAGCCAGCTATTAGTAAATAACAAAGAACTTCCAACAGAGTTGCTTAAACCAACAGCTTGCTTGTTTTACAAAGGATTGCATGGGTTGGCTGGGCTCTCTCCTCTGTGAGAAAGAAGGGCTACCTTTCCCTGAGAAAGGGTAGGAAGGTCCATTGAACTGCCTTCTGTTGGGAAGTCTGTAGGGATGACACATAGATGATTTTCTCAAGTTCCCGGTGATTTAGTGGGGATAGCCTCAAGTGTGGTTGGAGCGATAGTACAGTGGTAGGGTGTTCGCCTTTCACGCGGCCGACCCGTGTTCGATTCCTCTGGCCTCTGGCCCCTCTTGGAGAGCCCGGCAAGCTACTGAGAGTATCTTGCCCGCATGGCAGTGCCTGGCAAGCTATCCGTGGCGTATTGGATATGCCAAAAACAGTAACAATAAGTGTCTCAATGAGAGACGTTACTGGTGCCCGCTCGAATAAATTGATGAGCAACGGGATGGCAGTGACAGTGACAGCCTCAAGTATCTTTAGGCTCATGGGGCCTCTCTCTCCACTCTGCCTCAGACCCCTTTCTAGTCTAGTTCAATATATTTTATAGTGTCGATTCTTTTGGAGCACTTGGGTGGCAGATGCAAATGTTTCACACAGTGGCACCATGACCCTAGTTCACTGGTCAAAGAAAGTGACAAGATCAGAGGACTTCACCATTTGATGGGAGAACGGCAGGGGCAATGGTGAATTTTATACATCCATCAATTTCTAGGTCATGGGATCTCATGTGTGACAGTATTCTGGGTGTGTTGTTGGGGATGTTTCTGGATATAGTTCCCAGGTGAGTTGGTTGACTGGGAGGAGGAGTGGCATTATTGTCAATCTCAGGAATTTTTGAGAAGAAATACACTTTCTGCTGGATCCACAGCTTATATTTCATATTAGAGCTTCTCATTTTTGGGGAAAAACATGATAATTGATCCCTAAAAGTCCTAGTTCATCTCTTATTTTGGTTTATTTCTCATAAAGATCCTCCATCTCTGGTTTCTCTAACTGATCTCCTGGGTGCAAATGACATTGCCATCATCCAAAGGGCAGTTTGGTAGTTGGGGAGCAAGGTCCAATTCTCAGAATTAAAATGTTAAGAGAGAGGACGAAAGTATTTCTGACGGAAAAATGAGGCATGGTTGAGAGGGAGAGAAGAAGAGAGAGATAGAGAGACAGAGAGAGGTGGAGGGAGAGAAGAAGAGAGAGACAGAGAGACAGAGAGAGGTGGAAGGTAGAGGGAGAGAGCTCTCTATGTGCTAAAATTGTCATTTATCTGCATTTATCTGATCACAACCAAACAGAACCAACTGAGAGCTGGAGGAAGGACTAGGAAAGCAGCTTAGAGGAGAGGCAAAAGTTCAACAAAGCAGAACAAAGCAAAATAAAAAAGGAAACACAAAAATATGACAGGAGAGGGCCAAGGGCTGGAGGAACCAGGAGGACGTTGTTCACCCACTTTCAGGGAACTGCAGGTCTTCAGTGGAGAAAGGCTGCTGGCAGGTCTGGCAAGAAGAAAACCAGAATGATTTTACTGGAAATTCACCATCTGCAGGTCATGGTTCCTCAGGGTCTGATTATATGGCAGCGTGATAAAATAGTCACTCATAATTAGGTTCTATAGCTATCGGGGAAAGTTTGAATTCTGCTTGTATGTTTCACTAATGAAGGAAAAGCTGTTTATACTCGATGGTGTAGATAACTTCAAAGGGAAAGCAGGAAAGTGAGAGTTGTATAGTGTTATTCACTCCGCGGAATGTCGGGAAAGTGGTGGAAGGTCTGTTGTATGTAACCTCTGAGATAAAAAAGATCAGAAATTAAGTTGAGAGATGTTCATTTGTTTATTGTCTTAAAATCATGACTGATGATTTTAAAGGGGGTAATTTGTGAGGAGAAAAATTAGGTGACCTGGAATACACACACACATTTTCTCTCACAGTCGCTTTCTCATACACTCTCATACACTTGTACACTCACATACTCTTATACATACATTCTTTTCACACAATCCTCACACACTCACACACTCACACAACTCTCACATACACTCATACTCTCTCACACACTAATGCATACAGCGTCCAGCGACACACACTCTCACTTTCACAGATGCACATGCTTATACACAGTCATACACATTCAAGGAAAAATGCTCTTCTTTGGTTTCTTCTTACCCATTTTTAAGAGGAAAGGCAACATTTGACACTCTTCTGGTTTTAGGATTTTTAGGTGTAAAGTTGACCCAGAAGTGTGTGTGTGGGGGGGAGGGGGAATGGGGGAAGTCATTTTGCATCCTAACAATTCTTAGGGAACACAGGTTCCCGGAAGCTATGTTATCTGCCACACCATACCATGGGACTTATTCCTCCCTCTGCCCCCAACTCCCCATTGCCATTTGAAGTTGGCCTTAAGCGTATTTTTTCTAGAGCTTTCTGTGCTCATGTATTATTGATAAGACATCCCTTTCTCCTTCCCCACGGGACTAGCACTCCAGCAAGGGGAAGTGCTGTAAGATCTTCATTCATCATGCCAGCAAGCAGAACAACGAGCTCCCTAACAAACGTTTCCTGATGGAAGGGGCGCCAAGAGAGCCTCCTTAGAGCCCTGAAACTGGGAGGATAACAACCCCTTGGAAATGAACCTTGCTGAGTTCCAGGCCACGGTTTGGATAGAGCAAACTGGGGAAGCTGGAGGAGATCAAGGCCATTGCAGGGCTGCCCTGAAATCACCTAGGAGACCCCAGGAATGCTGTCTTTGTTTAGATCCAGGCTTCTAGAGCACTTGTCTGGGTGCCCACCATGCCGACGGGAAGGCAAACACACAGACAGCAGACAAAGGCATGAGAGAGCGTGGAGCTTGGAGAGAGCTCTGTTTGTGTGCTGACACTTGTTCATCTGCACAAGGGAAGGTTTTGTGAGTGGGTCGCCGGGTGAGAGAATAATGGGGGAGCAAAGTGTCACAAGCTGCCAACTGGGCTCTGAGTTCCGAGGACTGCGGGCACCTTGGCAAACTGCACTGCTCCGTGGGAATTCCTTTACAGATTTTGAAACAAGCTCCAGAAGCAAATCCATAAATAAATAAATAATTAAATAAATAAAGTGATATAGGTTATCTCTCTCTTTTCTCAAAGACTTACAAACAAGACAAATATAGCACTGATTTTTGAAAGCATTTTCTCACTTTGTCTTAAGATTTGAGATGGAAGAAAATGAAGTGATTTCTGTCCCAGATTTTTAAAAATTTGGTTTTTGGGCCCTACGCATAATGATCAGGGCTTATTCTTGGCTTTGTGCTTGGGGATTGCTTCTTCTGGCAAGGATCATATGGGGTGTTGAGGGTCTAACCCGGGTCAGCTGCAGCAGGGTAAGGGCCCTACGTACTGCACCATCGTTTGGGTTCCAACACCTGTTTTGTTTGTTTGTTTGTTGTTGCTTGTTTTTTTTGACAGGGCCTCCCAAACACATCTCAGGGTGGTCTAGAGTTCACTCCTAGCAATCCTGGGCCACCCAGCCTCATGACTCAAGGGCCGTGTTTGGTGCCACAGGGCCAGACCTAGCAGTGCTTCTGGAGCTCTAGGTTTACACCCAGCAATGCTCAGGGGCCATGCTTGCCAGGATCAATTGTTAGCATGGCAAGAGATGCAGCCTTTTGAGTATTGGGTCTTTGCTGAACAGAGGAAACACAGTCTTGGGGAATTTTAATTGAGCAAGGCATAGTAGATTCAGATATAATAGCTAGCAAGGGCCAGAGGTAATTTGATGAGAAGTTCCTCCTATTGTTAGATGGAGTCTTTGGAAGTTTTCAGGGCTTCCTGTTACTGTGGGTTATAAGGGGACCAAGCTATGACCAAGAGCCAAGGGGTATAGGAGGATGAGGTCAATGGGAGGTGGCAAGGGAAATTTGGGTGGAGCTGAGTCAGTGGGTGCCCAGGCAGTAAGCTATTAGATATACTACCCTGGAGAAAAACATCATTCTCAGGAGGTGGGACAGACCATGCCAAGGCCAAAGATGCATTCCGCTCTCTCACACTGGGATGAGGAAAAATGTGCTAGGATTTTTGCTAAGGTGAATATGTGTCTTAGGAGATCTGCTTTGAGTTTTATCATTTCTTACCAGTTGACCCAAGGGCTTGTTGAAATGGTTGGGCCAGATTCCAAAGGTGTCCCTGTGTTACCAGATTTCCAGGTCTGTTCCCCAGAGATCTGGGCCAGGAGATGGGGAAGGATAATTGATTATTTTGCCTTCTGGAGCTGCTGTGTGTTTCAGATGTTCTCTGTTAGGTTTCAGTGTGAGATTGCCTTTGGGAAAAATGAGGGAGTTCTGTCCATTAACAAAGATGTTTGGAAAAGTCACTAAAATCTAATCTCTTCTCATTTTACAGATGAGGAAAGTGAGACACTAACGGGGTTAATTGACTAACTTGGGGTCACAATTAATGGCACAGATTGAATTACAGTTCTAATCTTTAGACCACTAGGCTTCTGTTGGTGATTTTAAAGAACTAGGATCTAGAAAAGAACTCCAAGTGGTGGAGGTCTTAGCTATAATTCTACTTTAACTGTGAATACCTATATGGCAGTAATTCCCTGTTTTGGTGGATATTTGACAAAGGTATTGTAACTTGTGAATTAGATGAGATCAAGAAATTCTGTTTTCTTACATTGCTATTCCATTATCCTTCTAAGAAACTGGTTTGCTTTTTGCTTCTACAGTGAAAATAAAACTAAGCTTCACTTTGTTGCTTTAGAGTGACTAGATTGCTAACAAAAATTTTAACCAAATGATCTCTTCAGATTTTGAAGAATCTTCAGAGCCTTCAGAAAACAGAGTTAGTTATGTATATTGATGTTTAAAGTTGAGAAGAAATGTTTATTTTCTTCCATTTCCCCCTTCTCTCTTTCAGTTTGATAAGCTAGGTTCATTTGCTCTTATTCAACTCATTTTTCTGTTAACAGCATAGTTACTGTTTATCTTCAATGAAAGGCCACAATACAGCCACAATATATCGGTAAATAATGATATGAAAAGGTAATTGTATGGTGAAAATCACTATAGAGGATTGCACTGTCATAGCACTGTCATCCCATTGCTCATCAATTTGCTCGAGCGGGCACCAGTAATGTCTCCATTGTGAGACTTGCTACTGTTTTTGGCATATCGGATATGCCATGAGTAGCTTGCCAGGCTCTGAAGTGCGGGTGGGATACTCTCAGTAGCTTGCCAGGCTCTCGAAGAGGGATGGAGGAATCAAACCCGGGTTGGCTGCATGCAAGGCAAATGCCCTACCTGCCAACACTAGGACCACTATAGAGGGTAGCAGGAAAAATTTAAACATGGAAGTATTGCTATTTTTATTTTTATTATTTTTTTTAATTTACAATAATTTATTCCATAGATCAGACATACCAATGTGCTTTTTTTTACAGTTACAGGTTTATACATTTTTGTGCTCATGTTTCCCTCATTCTAAGTTCGAGAACCCATCCCTTCACCAGTGCCCATTCTCCACCACCAGTAAACCCAGCATCCCTCCCACCTCCCCAGTCCCATCTCCCCCCACCCCACCCTGCCACAGTGGCAGGGTATTCCCTTTTGTTCTCTCTCTCTAATTAGGTGTTGTGGTTTGCAAGTATTGCTATTTTTTAAAATTTCAGTTCGTGTACTATAGAAAGTATTTTCCTTAAAGGAGAGGCTCAAATGAGCCACTTGTCTAGGTGCAGTTACAAATAGGAAGAGATCTTGAGTTCTGCCTTAGGTGTGTAAGTTGGAGGTAGGCAAAGGCTGTTCTGGGAGCAGGGAGAAGCACAGCTGGGTAGCTGGAGCATCCATGACTTCTACCAGGAGTAAATACTTGAAGCCTAGTTTTGAGGAACAAAGAAGACATCAAGGAAAGACAGAAAGGCAGGGAAAAGGCACACCACGTGAGAAGCTTGATATCACAATGGAACCACAAATCTTTAAGAACATGTAAAATTCTTTTTGTGTGTGGTAGGAGAGGAAGCACATGTCAAGCAAACAGTAAATGGATTGTCAGGGGGGATCCAAAACACAATGTGAGAGTCTAAATTAGATGTTTAGTTTGAGGTCAAATAGATGTTTAAACATGGAGGGCTAGGGAAGAATAGGAGTCTGGGGTTAACAGAAGACGAATGCCAAGACTTTGGAATAATGACATTGCAGTGTGGTAGCCATGGAACAGAGAGACTAAGGTGGGTTCATGGATAAAAGTCTTTGTATTTGAGGAAATCAAGGCTGTTAAGAATACCAAGGTATAAGATGGCTCATATATTTTAAGACATGAATGTCCTACATGATATTTTCAGAAATATGGATAGATGAGAAAAACTGGGGAGTTACAAATTCAGTTTTACGCAGTGCCTTGGGCAGACAGGAATTTGTAGGAGAGATTAATGGGGCTAGATGTTCTGATGTGATGTCAACTAAGGCAGATGTGAACATTGGAGTCTTTTATTTTCCGAAGGGGAGATATGCCTGGAGGGCCATGAAATATCTGTCCCTCTGGTGTTTTGTATATGTGGAACAGAAGATTGAGCTTTCTTCTGTTGAGGGGAGTTGAGTTATGTTAAAATTCAAAGGGGAAAAACCTGAATATCCAGCTGAAATGATTCAGAAATTTTCACATAAGTAGTTGCTCAGAAAATGACTTCTAAGTCCACCCGGGAAAGTAGATGATGGTATTTTATGACTCTAAGAGGGACTTCTCTTCTGTTGTATGGATGGTGCAGTAATGGACAGAGAAGCCCTTTACTCATAACTTACATTTTAAGGGAAGTAAACCTCAGTTAAATCTGAATGCAGAACTTCAAACATACAGAACTTAGTGTCTAGTAAGCATTTAATATTCTTTGAACTACCTATGAATCTTCAGTAAATGGGAATGAGATGCAGGAGGAGCAAAGTTCGGTTAGGGTTCTCTATTAAGATACTGTAGACACTGTATTACTGTCATCCTGTTGCTCATCGAGTTGCTTGAGTGGGCACCAGTAATGTCTCCATTGTGAGACCTGTTGTTACTGTTTTTGGCATATCGAATACGCCATGCTAGCTTGCCAGACTCTGCCATGTGGGTAAAATACTCTCGGTAGCTTGCTGGACTCTGAGAGGGGCAGAGGAATGAACCCGGGTTGGCCTCGTGCAAGGCAATCGCCCTACCCACTGTGCTATTGCTAGTGGAATCAATGTTTAAAACATTAATCAAGAGCAATTTGAGATTTTCCTTTAGTCTTCAGTTATGCAGAAAAGGGCTTCTCAAATCCATGGGCATTTGCTCAATTTCTTCTTAGTCACTGTCTTTTCTAGTCACTTTAGCGTACACAAATAAATACTAAGGTAAGTTTAATAACACCTTGCCCCTGTCCTGAAGTTTACTAGTGTATGAATAAGTATTATAGACTTGATATAGAAATGGGATTTCCTGTCTAATACAGGAAATGAACACATATTCACGATTTTAGGTCAATTAATACAGTATTCTTAATTTTTTCCTTCTAGGTTAAGAAGCAAATATTTTCTGATGTGATGCCAACTAAATATATGATCAGCATGTTCCACTTCTTCTGTGCCACAAAAATAGGAAGCAAAATGAGCTTTCCAGTGATCATTAAGGACTATTGAACAGTCTTAGTATAAGTGTCTTAGAAAATATTCAAAGCTTTCTAGACATTTTAAATCAGTTGCTGAGCTTTAAAAACATCTACATAATAGTTTAGAAAACCAAATAATTTGGAAAGCATATATACTCTAAGATATTTTAGAAAATGTGGCACTTAAACATGTACTCAAAGGAATGCTGATAATAAAATGAGGGTAGACTTTAGCAGGAGGAAGAGGGAGGGAAGAGACTATGATAGAAGCATTCACAACAGAGGACCAAGATATACCCCATTTATTTCAATATAATATGCAACTTTGGGGGAATTCCATGAGGCAGGACAATTTCTTGCAATGTAGGGAAGACTGAGAGAAATTTACTGGACTTCAAAGTAACACATAATATATCTTCTAAAATCATCATTATCATAATCCCATTGATCATTGAATTTCTTGAGCGGTCTCAGTAACGTCTCCATTTGTCCTAGCCCTGAGATTTTAGAAGTCTCTCTCTACTTGTCCTTCCCAATGATGCCGCATTGGAGGCTCTTTTCAGAGTCAGGGGAATGAGACCCATCATTGTTACTGGTTTTGGCATATGAATATACCATGGGGAGTTTGTGAGGCTCTCCCACCCACGTGGGCAGGAAACTCTTGGTTTCTGCCCAGAGGGAGAACTAGGCTATAATCTTCCAGGAGCTTTGTTTTAAGTCTCTGGATGTTGGCCATTGGTGGGATTACGTGGTGCTGGGAGCAGTTCCTGGGTGTGACTGCCCAGCTACTGGAAAATGGAGAATCTGGACAGAATAGGCCCAGTCCCCATCCGAACAGGCTTGGAGGTCTCAGCCCCGGGTCTCACACACCTGGGTTCCTCTGCCGGTACCTTCATGCATGAGGCTTATCTGAACGTGTGGAGAGGGGCCTTGAGCGTGTCTGTGGCTAGGCTCCGGAGGTTTTCGGCCACAGGAGCTCTGCTACAATATTGAAAGATAAACCCAGGAATGACATACTTTTGGGCTGTCCATCTAGACTATCAAGCCATGCCACCTAGAGATCTGGCTACTAGATGAAAGATCTGGAAAAATAATAGGGAAGACTGTCCTAGAATATCTGAAGTAAGCAATGTAGGAGAAACCTGCCAAAATTGACATTAAACCCAATATACAAAGATTCAACTCTTTATAAAACCCCTCTCATCCCCCAAATATAATTGTGTGGGGGCTGGAGCGATAGCACAGCGGGTAGGGCGTTTGCCTTGCACGCGGCCAACCTGAGTTCGAATCCCAGCATCCCATATGGTCCCCTGAGCACCGCCAGGGGTAATTCCTGAGTGAAGAGCCAGGAGTAACCCCTGTGCATCGCCGGGTGTGACCCAAAAAGCAAAAATATATATATATATATAATTGTGTGACACCAATGTGATATTCTTCTTTTGTCATTTTATTTATTTATTTAGTTTTCACAAAGTTGTTCACGACAGTTTGTTAGACATTCAACATTTCAACACAAATTCCACCATCATTGTTGCATCTTCCCACCACCATTGTCTCCAAATTTCTCAACCACTCCTTAAACCTGCCCCATTGCAGGCCCTCAATAATTTATTTTATATTGTTTGTTATAAATAATTTCCTAAAAGAATGATCAAAAAATGTCCCTTAGAATACAGATGGTGAAGATTGTTGTATCTCACCATGGAGCCATCAAACCCTTGTGTAAGATGTTGCTACAGGTTAAGCCTTCTGTGTTTATATCTTGTTAGTTAAGGTTGGTTGCCATTTCCATTCTATCCCATCACAATCTGGGGTGCTACTCTTGGTTTATCAGTGTTGTAGAGTTTGAGATGTGTTCCAGTACGTTCAACATTTTTAACAGGTGATACCGGATGATGTTAAATTTTTAACTAGGTGGTGGCTTTGGGGCATGTGTGAGTGCAGACTTCAAGAAGTAAAGAGAGACGGGGGCAGTTAACCTATCCCTGACTCTTGGAAAGCCTGGAGATTTCAGTCACAAACCCCGCATACATGAGTTTTTCAACAGATTAATTTCTGGATAAGGCTCATCCCAAGTGAAGTCTGCCCGGGGCATGGAGGTGACTGTGGAATATGGAGGCTTTTGGCTGCTGGGACTCTGTTTGGGTGAGCACTGAGTTCACCCATCCCCTTCCAGAGTGCTCCGGATGACTCAGCCTTGCACGGGGTCTGGAAAGTCTCTGCAGCTTGTTGATCTCTTTAAAGATTTATTTAGGAAACTCTAGATCATGGTCAGTGAAGGAGCTTACTTTGTGCCAGAGCTAATGTGATCTTACTTCATAACGAGTATAGTTTTTCCCTTTTTAATTAATTAATTAATTTAATTATTTTTGTTCTTCCATTATTTAATTTATTTTTTTAAATTTAATTTTATTTTATTAGTGAATCACTGTGAGACAAAGTTACAGACTTACAGGTTTTCATGCTTACATTTCAGTCATACAATGATCGAGTGCCCATCCCTCCACCAGGGAACGATAGCGCAGCAGGTAGGGCATTTGCCTTGCATAAGGCTGACCCAGGTTCGATTCCTCTGTCCCTCTTGGATGGCCCAGCAAGCTACCAAGAGTATCCAGCCCCCACAGCAGAACCTGGCAAGCTACTTGTGGTGCATTTGATATGCCAAAAGCAGTAACAAGTCTCACAATAGAGATATTACTGTTGCCCGCTCAAGCAAATCAATGAACAACGTAATGACAGTGCTACAGTGCTAAAAATTTTTGGGTCACACCTAGTGGTGCTCAGACTTACTTTTCTTTATGAATTTGTGATTGGAGATCACTCCTGGTGGGACTCAGAGAACCAATGCAGTGCTTGAGATCAAACCTAAGTTTTTTTATTCAAGGCAAGTGATATATCTGCTAGTCTATGTCTCTGTTATCAGTTATCATTTATTTATCAAAAGAAAGTATCATAAGTATTCCTACACCATTTAATACTCTTGTCATATCTACTTTGAGATGAAGAATGGGGCTTGGAGACTATTCTAGAATTAATAAAGCATCAAAGTAACAGGTGGATATGTCTGGTGGCACAAGGGATGGTACTCAGCAATAATTTTCAGATATCTTCTGTTGTCAGGATGTTGGTAAATAACACTTTCTTCTGTTACTTCACAAAGGTTGTGTATACTAATGTTCACGTCTCACTATTAGCCTGGAAAAGACATTTCCAAAGCTGGTTAGAAGTGGAGACCCCGTCTACCAACCCTTCATTGTCACCTCTCTCCTTTCACTGGAAAACCAACCTAGTACGAAGACTCCATCCAATATATTCCTGACCTCCCCTCCCTGTTTAATTCAACTGCTGTCCACTGAATCCAAATCTCTAGTAGTTTTTAACTCTTTTGTGTTTCTTAAAGACGACAAATCCACAAATTACAAATGACCAATAAGACCCGAGAAGAAGGGAAGGAAATTGTTTATAAATTTCTCAGTTCTACTTGCCGTGGACTCTTTGTGATTGAGGATCCAGGGAAGTTTTCAGAAATAAGTCAAGTGAGAGATGACAAATTGGTCTCCCCTTCTTAGGAGGTGCCAGAAGGAACAGATGACCCAGTGATATTGACTGGATGTCAAGATCCTGGCACCATCTCGGGAAACTAGCTAATGCACACTGAAAGGAAGAGCTTGAGATTCACAGAAACAACCTCCAAGAAGTTCCAAAATTTCTACTGAAAAAAGGAGGACAAAATCTTTCTTTGCACTCAGGAGTCAATGTGTCCTGGGCTATTTCCCTAATGGCTGTTCTAAAAGTCCATTGTTCTCAAGTTGAAATGTTGGTGAAAGCTTCCTGTAAATGCAGATTAGAGCTTTCATGTTTTCTTTGGTTTCTAGTCGGGAGAGAGTGAAGTTGAAAAGTAAAGCCAGGTAGAGTGAAGTTGTGGATATTACCCAATAGTTGTCTGAAAAACTCAGAAAAAAATAGAAAAAGTAATTTTGGCTTTTTTTTTTTTTTTGCCCAAGGAACTCTGCAGACAATAATTGCCTTGAGCCTCTCAGTTCACTTTTCTCAGAACTAGTTAAGAGCTGGGTGAGTAGGTAATTCAATCTCAGGGTCATAGAACCAGCTGTTTGTAAGTTCCAAACAAAAAAATGAGTTCACAGAATAATTTGTCTCTATAAATCTGATTAGCTATCTTTACACCAGTTCTATCAAAATGTCCACTATTTGAATCAATATGTTCTCCTGACAACTCGTCTCTTAAAAACTTCAAAGAAAATCTTCTGTAGACAAAGAAGCTTATTATTTCTTGCTTAATTCAGAATCTGGTTACCAGACATGTAACATGTACATTTACTTGATATTAATCAAGTTTTTCATTGATGAAAGATGATCTATTTCAGAAATGTTATTATAACATATCTCATAGCTTTTTCCAGAGTATGGTAGACATATTTTTTCTTCCTCAAAATATTGGCTATTAAACACAGTAGAAGATGATTTTTTAAATGAAAAGTTTAGAGAAAAAATAAAATACATTGATTTATTTTCTGAGCCCTCAACATCAAACTTTATTGGAAAGTAGGAAAGGCAAAATTTGAAGGACAGCTAATAGGGAGGGAATAGGAAGTAGGGAGAGCCCATTGTTCAAGTTCAATACTTTTAATTATCTGATATTTGCAGTTCCCATAAAATACCTTTTTCTCTCTATTCACTGGGGCTAGGGTTGAAAACAGAGATCTAATATTTTCTGCTTTTAAGCTCTTTGCCTATCATCAGTAGCTGGTGGAGAAAAAAAGGCAACAGAATCGCTTGGACTTCATTGTACTCCGGTGGCAAATTACACTGAGACCAGACAGATGGGCGGCCAGCTGCAGCCACACAGCCCCAGGTCCACAGGGACCTGCATACAAAGCAGCAGTACCACGGGGCCCTCACTTAGCTCCTTCTGCTCCCTCTACCCTAATGTGGCTCTCTCTGGCATCTCTCTGCCTCCCTCACCGCCTCCCACGGAGAACCTGCATGCTTTGCTTCAAAACCAGGAATGCGAATAAATCTGTTTCTCTGAAGCCAGTTAGGAACTTCCCTTCTCCTATTGTTCTTTTTCCATGTGATTCATCCAGCTAGCCCTTAGCTCTAGCAGAGAGGAAGGTCACAGTCACAGAAACCTTCCCACCACCAAGGAAGTGACTTCAGAAAAGGACTTGGTATATTGTCACCTGGATTCTGGAGAATACCCCTGTAAGAATAAAGAAGACCCACCTTCCCACACAGGTATCATCCTTCCAGAAAGGTATCAAAGAAGGTATCTTGACCTTTACCGGTCAGGGCAATGTTTTATTTCCATCTTATAAATGTTTGGAATCCTGGACTTTGAAATCTATATCAGTTATCGGTGATTCTCAAAGTGAGGGAGGTCCTAGTTATCAGTGGTCTAACCATGTGGTCCTTGGGGCAGTAGCCTCAGCATCATCTGGGAGCTCATTAGAAATGCAGATTCATGGGGTCTATCACATAACTGACCTAGGTTTGATCCTCAGCACCCCATATGGTCCCTAGAGTCCCTCAGGAGTCATCCTGAGCTCCTAGTCAGGAGTAAGTCCTGAGCAGCACCAGGTATGACCCCCAAACAAACAAAAATGCAGATTCTCTGGCTACAATGCATGAAAGGCATGTTGATGATGTAGGGAATACAAATCTATCTAGGGGGTTCAGGACAGCCTTAGATAGTTATGATGCCTGTTTAAGCCTGGAAGCTATGATTTTAGACTTTTTGTCCATATGTATAAAAAGTGGTATTTTCAAATTTATGTGGTCTAATTCCTGTCTGGAAAATAATATCCAGTTGCATTTTGGATGTCTCGCTTGACTTTGTCTGACTTGCTGTTACAACTTCTAAACTATGCTAGCAATGCATACATATAAGCAAACCCTTGTATGTACATTTAAAAATTTCATGTTTACATGCTTTTAAGAACTACTTTGCATTTTGCCTTCCCCAAAAGGATGACTTTTGGTTGAAGCAGAAAGACAAAAATTATATTTAAAAAATTCCCTTTTTTCCCCTTAGAGAAATGAATTAAGAACTGCAACTATAAAAATGGGTTCATGATGAATTGATTTTGTGTGGGTTCCTAACTTGGGAGAATGTTTGAAAAGTTACTGACTTAAGACAGAATTTTAACTACCGTATCCAACTTGACTTTCAACATCCATTCTATTCTTCAAATATTTACTAAATCTCTATCGTTCCTTCCCTACATAGGTTGGGCATAATTCTGGGTGATTTGACATATATGAGTGAGCCAAAATAAACAGGATAAATGATAAATAGTGCTTGAATAATTTATACACTAACCAGAAGTGATGAAATGCTATGCATTAAAAGGGAAGAGCAGCCTAGAATTATGGAGGAGAGGGAAGAAGGTAATGATGACATAATTTGAAATTGGGTGCTCTGCAAATTTCTCATGGAAATTAGGCAATGTGCATGGAAAAAGTTGAAGGACTTATGAGGGTGAAGAAAACCAGAAGCCACTGTTCTAGATCAGAGGGATGAGGGTACACACTGATGGGATAAACGTCCTCCTTTTCTCTGTAGGAAGTCACAGCATTGGTTAGAGGAATCACATGGTCTGATTCATGTTTTCAAAAAGTCACTTGTTTTCAATGGCTTGGGTTGGGGGACTGGAAGGGGGATCTTGTAGGAGCCACAAACCCTCTGTCATCCCAGTGAGAGACAGTAGCTTGGCTGGTTTGGTAGCAGTTAGTTCTCCTCACGGTAGAAAGAAGTGAGCACTTCTCAGTCGCCATCTTGCCTGTGAGCTTGGGCCTTGAGCATTTTGAGTGGATTCGGTGTGCGTTGTATAATATCAATGCAGCTAGGAGGAACTTGGTTCAACTCACTGATTTTAAACAATTGATTTTGAGAATACAATGAGAACTGCCACTTTTTTTTTTTTTTTCCTGATCAGAGTGCTAAGCTGCCTTGCATGTGGATTCATTTGCTGGGGCGGCCATAATAAATGCTCCACAGGGAGAGATTTCATTCTCTCACAGTTCTGGAGGTGGGAAAGGCTGAGACTGAGAGGTTGGCAGAGATGCCTCTTCTGAGACCCTTCTCTTTGGCTTGTGCTTGGCACAGCTCAGTTCTCACAAGGGCCTCCCTTGGTGCACATCTCTGCTCTCACTTCCTCTTCCCACAACGCCTGTCAGATTGGGGCCCACTCACCAGCATGACCTTCAGAGCCCCAAACACAGTCGTATTGAGATGCAGGACGGCCTAGGCCTTTGAAGTGCAGGTTGTGTGGAGCCAGGGTTCGGCTTCTGACAAGGCACAGTTTACTCTCTTGTTAGCTCTCTCCTGGGAAGGAAAAGACCCTAACAAAATACACTCACATTTACCCCTGAGGTAGCATTTCAAATGAATTAGCATTTCCTCTTTGCAGTACTTGGAGGCATCTTAGCTGTGAATTTGTAGGACTCGTTTCCAAAGTGGGCAAGAGACTTCACACGGGAACATGTTCAAGTTATAGCTACAACTAACAAGAGTGTTGAGCCTAGGGAAAATGTTAATCTGTCTATCTATCTATCTATCTATCTATCTATCTATCTATCTATCTATCTATCTATCTATCTATCTATCTATCCATCTATCTATCTATCATCTATCTACCTATCTATCATCTATCTATTTATCTATCATATATCTATCTATCTATTATCTTTCTGTTATCAATCTATCCTATCTATGTTGATTTTTGAACCATACCTGGCAGGTCTTACTCCTGGCTGAGCTTGGAGACCACTCCTAGTGGTTCTTGGGGGACCATAGGAGGTGCAGAGGATCAAACCAGAGAGGGGTCCCTACAAGAAAAGTACCTCAACATCCTATACTATCTCTCTTGCCCAGCATCTTATGTTTTACTGATAAGAAGAGCATCTACTTATTAAAAATACTTGGTTGTCAAAACAATACATACTCAGGAAATCTTGCCTGACAGTTCCTCGGGGGCACCTGGATGGTGTAGGAAGGAGGCAACCTCTGACATTTCTATCAAGACATTTCAAAATCCTGAGGGTCCATCAGAAGGTCCTGCTGTAAGCTTGGGCTCTGGGAGTGACATGTTGGGCCTGACTACTGCATTTCTGAGTACTCAGCAGAAACACACCATGGCAACTTCTGGCAGGTGAGCAGAGCCAAGTCTCCGAATAAAAGTGATTCCCTGGATGGGGCAGCTCAGCAAGGCCTAAGCTGATTGCAGCTGCCCCCACCCCCAGGCTCCATGACCTCTCTGCTTCCAGCTGGGATGGAGCATGAATGATGTCTTTCCAAACCCACAGTGGATTGATTGGTTTTCTAGGCAACACTTGCTGAACTCCTGTCAACAACATGTGATTTCAGAAGGTTAAACATGGATTGGGAGAGAATTAGTAATGGATTTGGAGAGAATTAGTGGAGAGTTGCCCACAAATGTTTTCCAGGTGCTTTGGGATACAGAGATGGAGAAGGGGTAGATTGTTGATACATTTGAATCTTTCTTTCTTTCTTTCTTTCTTTCTTTCTTTCTTTCTTTCTTTCTTTCTTTCTTTCTTTCTTTCTTTCTTTCTTTCTTTCTTTCTTTCTTTCTTTCTTTCTTTCTTTCTTTCTTTCTTTCTTTCTTTCTTTCTTTCTTTCTTCCTTTCTTTTTCTCTTTCTTTCTTTCTTTCTTTCTTTCTTTCTTTCTTTCTTTCTTTCTTTCTTTCTTTCTTTCTTTCTTTCTTTCTTTCTTTCTTTCTTTCTTTTTCTCTCTCTCTCTTTCTTTCTTTCTTTCTTCCTTTCTTTTTCTCTCTCTCTCTCTCTTTCTTTCTTTCTTTCTTCCTTTCTTTTTCTCTCTCTTTCTTTCTTTCTTTCTTTCTTTCTTTCTTTCTTTCTTTCTTTCTTTCTTTCTTTCTTTCTTTCTTTCTTTCTTTCTTTCTTTCTTTCTTTCTTTCTTTCTTTCTCTCTCTCTCTCTCTCTCTCTCTTCTTCTTTCTTTCTTTCTTTCTTTCTTTCTTTCTTTCTTTCTTTCTTTCTTTCTTTCTTTCTTTCTTTCTTTCTTTCTTTCTTTCTTTCTTTCTTTCTTTCTTTCTTTCTTTCTTTCTCTTTCTCTCTTTCTTTTTTGCGCCACATCCGGCAATGCACAGGGGTTACTCCTGGCTCATGCACTCAGGAATTACTCCTCGAGGTGCTCGGGGGACCATATGGGATGCTGGGAATCGAACCCGAGTGGGCTGTGTGCAAGGCAAATGCCCTACCTGCTGTTGTGCTATTGCTCCAACCCCCACATTTGAATTTCTTAAGGACTTTTGTTCAATTTGGTTCTGCGGTATCTTGAATCTTTATTAGCTATGTATCCCTGAAAATTGTAAAATAAATAGGGAGTGAAAACAGAAAATATCAGAAGGAAAAGCACTCTCTTACATTTTCTAAATTATGCATTTATGGATCAGTGGCTCCATAGCCTGACATTCTCTCATTGCCAACCCCCGGGAGAAGAGGGTGAGTGAAAACATGAATATTTCTGTAGAGGGCTGCCCAATTTAAACTTCCCCGGCAAAAGCATCAGCTTTTGGCAACATATTACTAAATGGCAGATTTAGAAAGTTCTTTGTCATTTCATCTTCCGGCTATCCCCCTCTTTTTGCTTTTTATACAGAGGGCAGTAAAAAATAGACTTGTTGGTTTTCAGTTTGAGTCTGCTTTGGCTCTTTTGATGTTTTTGTGGCGGTAAGCTGTAGTCTGGTGGAATTTATAGACGCAATCATGGGGAAACAATTGTGCTCTACCTTTGGAACGTTTTCTTGGATGAAATTTTTGCTAGCAGGGACAGGTTCATCTTAAAGCCGATTTGTGTTTCCTATTTCAGCTCCAGAAAGCTTGGGTCTCAATCTTCACTAGTATTGTTAGGCAGGAGATCAGTCGTGCAAATCACGGTCTATCAATTCTCTCACATTACAATTTATCAAAATTTTAGGGGGCCTTCCCAGCAGTGCTCAGGGACTTCGGGGGTCACTTCTGGTGATACACACCCAACTGGGTCAGTTTCCAATGCCAGGGCTACACAGTGCAGCCTGCACTGCCCGAGTCCTGCAGTGCTTGGGTAACTGGGACAAACTGGCAAGGCCCTAGCAGCTACCACGACACAATAGGCCTTGTTTTTTGGCCTTGGCCACACCAAGCTGTACTCAGAGATAACTCCTGGTTCTGAGCTCAAAGATCAGTCCTGGTGGACCAGGATTGGTTGCACACAAGACAAGTGCCCTACCCAAAGTACTATCATTTTGATCCCATCCAGGCAGTGTCTTGGGAGTGTCCAGGGCCATATGCCGGGAAGCTGGAGGCCTACCCGGATCTATATCACAATTCTTGGTGGTATCAGGGCTCTAGCAGCTACAGTATCTTGTGCCCCTGTCACATCACAGTTTTTACATGTAAAATAGTTGCTAATTACACAAACTGACTTTTCATAGTGTTTCCTGGAGTGCTTGTTTAAAGAATAGCATGAGGTAGTGTTTTGTAAACTGAAAAATCCATGGAAGGATGATTATTAGCCATGAACCATCATTGAATTATATTCAATGCTATCGTAGAACAAACTTTCTCAAAGTGTCTAAGGACTTTGAAGCTCTCCTTAAAAAACAACGAGCATTGATAGACTAATCTACAGTTTGGGGATTTAGGCTATGAACAATTTAGCAATTGAGCCTAATTTTCTAAGTAAACCTTTGAGTAAGGAGTTATCTATTGAGTAAGGAGTTATCTTAGATAACTCCTTCTTCAAATACTTGAGAATTTTATTAAATTTTTTAAAATTCTTAAATAATTCTAAAATTTCAGACTGGTGTAATAGATCGAGGCTTGCTTTACTGCCTGTGTGCAGTTTGTGAGCACATGTGGCATTAGTCCATAATTACATTAGAAAGGTGTGAATTATATAGGTAGAATCATAAGACTGAAGGTGACGCTGCCCCAGAGGTATTGTTTTGTAGGACCAGGTTTCATTATGTGAGTTCATTCTCAGAATTAAGTAAGAATAGCTGCCCCCCTCATTCCCAGCCTCCTTGTTAAAATTGTACAGAGGTCTTGGCTTAAGGAACATTGTCTTTCACAGGTTTTTATTTGGGGGCACACAATGGAAAATAAAACACCGTGTGTGTAGAAAACTTATAGCATGTGGTATAACCCCTGACCCGGGCAATAGGAAAAATGCTGCTGGTTTCATTTTGAGTACTCCGGTTATTTAGAAAATGGGGTGGGGACGTTTGATTTCACCTTCAGTCTAGTTGTGGAATCATGGATTGTCAAGGCTTTCTAATCTCCCCATGACAGAGCAGATCTATCCCACCAGTCATTTACCTCCTGAATCACTATTCATATTTTGTGAGATCAAGAGACAGAGCACTTTAAAAGCAAGAGAAAGCATCCTTATTTTAGAGCAGAATGACACTGGTTACCCATGTCATAGCTTTGTAAAACCAAATTAAGAATTTGGCTTTTGTTTACCAGCTGATATTAATTGACTTAAAGTTGCAGAATGTCTGAAAGTTCAAATTTGCCTTTGAATCCGCTGCTTTGTAGTTCGAATCCAACTCCATCACTTACTAACTATGGCAGACTCTGACCCAGCTTCAGAGTGAGGGTAAGACTTGAGAGGTTTCCATACATTATTAATGTGCCTAAAACAGATGGGAGGGTCACAGCACTCATTGAATGGTATCTATTTCAGAAAAATAATTGAAGCAAGCAAATCTCCCTATAAGTTCAATCCTAGTAAAATCAGAATGCAAGCCCTATATCCAAGGTCTTACACTTGGCATGTGTTTTATAGCATTTGGGACAATTATTGTTATGTTTATAGATAATTGGAATAGAGGGTATCCCAGGTGAAATTGGACTTCATTTTCACTGCAGGACAGCTTCATTTGAAGAAGGATATCGAACTGTCTGTAGCACTGTCATCCCGTTGTTTATTGATTTGCTCGTGCAGCACCAGTAACGTCTCCATTGTGAGACTTGTTACTGTTTTTGACATATCAAATATGCCATGAGGAGTGTGCCAGGCTCTGCCATGTAGGCAGGATACTCTCAGTAGCTTGCTGGGCTCTCTGAGAGGGATGGAGGAATCGAACTGGGTTGACTGCATGCAAGGCAAACACCCTACTTGCTGTGCTATCGCTGATGCAAAATAATATCCATATATGCCATTCCCTTGAAACTTTACACATTGAACAAAGTAAATGGTGCTCGTCAGCCAGTTCATTTTCCAGTTATAAATTCTTAGCAAAGAACTTGCAAAGAGGAAGTAGCAGCTAAGTTTCTATTGCTCTAAGCCTGTATGGTTCTTGCTGTGATTTGATTTAATGAGGAGAGATACCCAGAGGCATACGAATGGCACTGCAAAGACAGGAATAACTCTGTTTCAAAACTCTGAGGCAGCCGGTACAGGATCCACACCTTGCTTAGTGCTTCTGAGGGTATGAGTGAGGCTGTGGGCGTTAACTAGAATGTTCTGCTCTTGACTGAGTTCTTAGCAGTCCAGAAGAATGAACTCAGTGTCCAAAGAAAAAGTTGTATGCGTGGGTACAAAAGAAAAGAAAGATAAGGAAGTGGTTGACAAAGAACAGTGGCAAAGACCCAGTTACAGAAACATATCAACTTCTTTCCAAGTTTTGTCTCAAGAGTGAATAAAACTGCAGCAATTCCTTAGGCATTGCCACCGGACCTGTCAACACTTCTTAGCACTGCTATTGTGTCCTTGACTCTCTGGTTACTTACAGCCTGTCCCATACATGCTGTTTCTTCCTGTTGCTAGCTGCAAAGCTGTTTTCATCTTCCCTGTCTATTCTTCGGTCAACGCGTAGTGTTTCCGTGGCCATGGGAACATGAAGGCGGAGACTCTCCGAGGCCAGAGACCTTCATAAGTATTTTTTGCCTGCTATTTCACCTCAGATTTCCATCTCAAAAAGAAGAAAAAAACTCCAATTTTCACCTTGATATTTTCTATTATTTTGACAATAAGGGGAATTCATCACAAACTTAACATGTCAGAGAAACACAGTCCTCTCTGATGTTCTCATCCTTTGGGAAATGCTTTTTAGGACTGGGCATGGCGCTTAATTTCTTTCTGTCTCTTGCTTCAAGGTCTTTTCTAGGGAATGTGTGGAAGCGACCTTGGGCAGATTGTTTGTGCATGTGTGTGTGTGTGTGTGTGTGTGCGTGTGTGTGTGTGTGTGTGTGTTCCCCTGTTCCTATAATTAATGCAATTAAAAAAATTTGTGAACACCTATGAGGCATAGTGACTTCTTGAAGATGCAGAATGATGAGTAGAGAAGAGATAAGCATTTGTGTACTGTCCAGAGGGCATTTTTTTTTTTGAGCCTCACCTCATGGTGCCCGGAGCTTACCCCTGGCTCTGCACTCAGGGATCACTCCTGGTGGAACTTGAGTGGACCCACAGTGGGTGCTGGAGATGAAAGTTGGATCAGCCACTGTACTACTGCTCTGGCCCCACAAATTGAGGTCTTGATTTTTCACATAATCCACACATCCTCTCTTTTCATTGAAATTCGTTTCATATTGTTTATTGTCAACTATACTGCTAGTGGGTAATTTTGTCTTTCCCACTGTGAGAAAAAGTAAATGATGCAGTTATTTTTTCAAGTCCTCTAGCTCCCCAGAACGTGTCTGGGCAGAAGCAGTAGAACTCTCCTCACCTGATGAGAAACTAGAGCTGGTTTCATCATTACTCGTATGCTTGGGTCGTCTGCCTGTGCATCCTTGCTTCTCAAGGCTCTTTCAAGGGCCATTTGCTTTGAGGATGACCACACAAAAACTCAGTGTACAGGGAAATGTGGACACTCATTTATTTCCACACTTGTCATTTGAAGTTTTATGGCATAGAAAGCGACATGCTCTCCAACACGGTCCTTACTTGAACATTCCCGAAAAGTGAGCTCTCTCATGCTAACGGCACACTTGCTTTCTACCCACTATCATGGGTGAGGGGAGAGGGGAGGAATTTGCAAATGAAGCCACAGTAGTGATCCAGGACTCTCATGAGAGGGTTACTGGGATGAAAGCGGTCACTGTGTCAACTGAAAATAAGATCGGACATGATTGAACGGGTCTGTGCGCTGCGGACAGCCCCCGGGGAGCTAAGTGGGTTCTCTTCCACGGACAACTGCACTCATGTGGTGCAGATGCGGAGAGGCGAGGTGACTTCTGGGTGGAGGGGACTGAGGTGCCAGTCAGATCATCCGCAGCATCTGGTTTGGGTTCTCTGACCGGAGGCAGCACTTAAATGGAACCAGGGTAGATGGCCGAGAAAGCAGGAGAGTCGTCACGCAGTGCATATTCTAGGGTGGGACTGGAGGTGTTGCGAGTCCAGAACTCATCCTGTGCGCACATGAGTGAGAATTGCTCAACATCAATATCGACACCATTCTAGGAGCTGAATGTCCCACCGCAAAGCAAGATGGTGCCTATCTGCAGATCTACTTGCCAGTCTGCTCTCCTGAAACTTGAATCTGAAACTTGATCATCTGGGACTCGGCGTGATTCCTGGAAGCATGAGTGTGGACCAAGGAGCCCCCCTTCCCGCTCCTGGTCTAAAGCATTGCCTTCTATTTGTATACTGTAATAAAAACAGGTACAATTAATAAAACGATTCTAGGAGTGGGAAAGATTGATTGGGTGTGGATTGTTGCAAGTCTTGAGTACCGAATAGGGATATCTATGGGCTGAATTGAATATCCAAGGCTGATCCCTATTCAAGAGATTGTAGAGTGTCTCACCAAAGAATTCAATGAATAAGTAAAGAAAATTAAATAATGAAGCATAAAGCTTTTATAAGGCCCCCCTCCCGCACACACACAAATTTTACCTTTGAGAGAGACACTGCTACAAGGACATTATAAGGTCTGCTGAGGAAATCATAATGTGTTGAGTAGATCAGATAAAATTATCAATGTAAATGTATGAAGTTGTTAATTATATAGTGGTGATATGAAAACATCTTGTGACTTAGGAATTATACTCTTATGGGTAATGAACTCCATTTAGATTACCTAGCAATATATTGTCTGTTTATCTATATAATTATCTATATGCATATATATTAATTCAGTTTGCTATAATCTATGGTAATAGACTGGGTGGCTAAGCCAACAAAGATTTATATCTCATAATTTTGGGTGGGGACAGAAATATGACATGAGGGAGCCACCTTCATGCTCAGGTTCTCTTTTCCTGATTTATGTGACCTTTTTTTTTTTCTGTTCCAACATGGAAGAAAGAGAATTAGTTTGGATCTAAAACTGAGATCCTAGTTATTAACCACTTTGGCATGCTGTGATACTCCTGACAACAATTAGAAATTGTTGTTTAGAAATAGAGTTAAATTTAAATAAAAATAAAGAACTTTTTCTTAATTCAAATATTTACATAGATATGATCATTTTCTTCAAACTGTACCATTTGGTGTTTATTTCACCTGTTGATACCCAAAGGCAAGTTTTAGATGACATCACTTCTTGATTCTCTGCTGTCCTGTTGCCCAGGCAGGCACCTATCTTGGATCTAATCAATTTTTTCCTGTAATAATAATAATAATAATAATGTAATTATTGTAAAATATCATTCTGTCCACCTAAAAGCAAGAGATATTATGTCTGACCAGTAGGACTTCACATACACATGAGAAACTGAATTTCATGGTGGGTCTTTTCCAGGCTGATGGCTTGGTTCTTTGGAAAATGTGCTTACTGGTGTTTGGAACTTGTCTCTGCTGACTTGATCTGCTGAGTTCTGTTTTGAACCTCTGATAATCCATTAATAAAATTTTATTAAAGTGTGAGAGATTTTGAATCAGTCTTTGGACATATTCTCAAGGGTAGAACTATGGAATAAATAAATAAATAAATAAATAAATAAATAAATAAATAAATAAATGTGTGTGATGTCCCTTAGTAGGTTGATCAATAAAAGTTGACTTTAACTTTTATTATGTTTTGTCTTCTTTCTCAAGGCAACAATATAGATTCTCATTCACTAGCTCATCTTTTTTTTTCCTCTGTGAGAAAAAATAGTTCAGGTTGAACAGGCAAGTGCCCATAAAAATTACAATGATTAAGAAATTCCAATTGTTTAAGACTTTGAAAAATATTTATCTGAAGATCAAACAATAATTTTGAAGCACCTTGATGTTTATTGCTGCCTCCTAACCCTGACTTCTCTGCCACCCACCCAAAGTACCTTGTGTCTAGAACATTCTGAGTCAATAATGCCTTGTGCAGAACTATAAAGGAACCACCATGTACCTTTTTGAAATGTCCACTCATCCCTAGAGTCATGAATCAAGGAAGAGATGGCTTCTAGGTATTCAGTTCAACTGCTGACATTTGCTGTCTTTATTCTGACATTTCCCTGCTTTTCTGCTATACTCCTTCAGTTCGTCTACTGGTTACTCATTCACTCAAATGTTGAACAAACAACTTTCTGTTAGACCTGGAGGATATATGGATGAATATTTTAAGACTCCCAGCTCCGAAGGAACTTTTAGTCTGCCAGATTATTTCATAAGAGAAGGTTATAATATTTTAATCACTAACTTAAAGGCGAGAAGCTTAATTAAGCATAATATTGTGACTGGTACTTTTGTCACCTTCATTTCTTCATTAACTTTATTAGGAACATGGGTCATTTTAAAAATCTGATTCTCAAGGTTAGCTATAGATATATGAGTTTTTACTCTTGCTCTGTTTCTCTCCACATATTTAGACAATCAGACACAAATATTTATCTATGTATAAATGGAAACATATAGATCTCTGTTATTTAAGGCTACTTACACATAGATACATTATTTATATAGATGAACTGGATGGAACAGTTATGAGATTTTGTTAATTAGAGCAATGACTTAATTTCAATTTATATCATATTTAATATATCTTAGAGTGCTTTTTATTATTATGTGTCCTGTGACATATAGGGAAGAATTATTATTTTTAAATGAGAAAAAAGTTCTATATAAGTTAGAAATGTTGTTAGTTATCGAAGATTAAAAAAATAATTACTGGTCATATTTCAATGTAAGAAAATTGAAGTTCCATGTGATGGATGGGCTTTGTAGTGATTTTTCACATTAGTTTCATCTTAAGATGAACAATTTTACTCAAACAATTTTACTCAGCTACCTATTAACTCAATGCTGTGTATTATTTTATATTTATGTTTCTAAGAACTATTCACAAAATTGGCATTTTCTTGCATTAATTTTAAAAAATATTGTAAATTACCTGGGACCATATTTTCAGTCTATTGGTAAACTGCATTGAAGTTTCAGTTAAAATACATTCTATATGAGATGGAAAAGAAATCTCACTCACAAAATTAGAAATAATATAATTTTATTGCCATTAAGACTATTGTTTCATTATATTTTTCCATTTTTCAAAAAAATACTATTTTAGAACAATTTTAGACTAACCATTAAAGGTGCTCCAGACTCATTCACTTAGAAGCAAATTGCACGATTTAATCTTTTTTTTTATGTCCAAATAGTATTTCATTGTGTATATACCATTGTTCCTTTATCCACTTTTGTTTTCTTGGACACTTGGTTGTGTTTAGATTTTAGCTGCTGTGAATAGTGTTGAAATGAAAATAGTGCTGCTGGTATCTTTTCTTAATAGAACTTTGGGGCCTTTAATGCACTCAGTTTTTAAGCAAACCTGTGCTTTTGTAATCTTTTTTTTACAGTGCTTCTCCTTTGGCTACTAAATATCCCAGAAAACAATGACACGTTCAGTTTGATTCACTGAAAGTGAGAAAGAAATTGAACTTGAGCTTTGACTGAGTTGTCAGTAAAACTTAGGGACAAACAGAGAGAAACTTGTGTATTTTATGTTTTACATTGGGCCTTTCTGCCTTTACATTTTCCATGAGGCTGAGAGCTGAGTCTGAGAGATTTTATACTTAGTGAACTTTTGACTATGGATTTTCCTTCTCTCTACTGTCTCGTGTGGCTATAAATGATTTGATAGAAATTTTGGAAACAGAATATCAAGAACAGAACTACTGTAACACCATAGTATGGTGACCTTGTCTACCCCTTACTTTTTATCTTCTGTAACATATATAATACATGCCACTTTTTTTGCATTAATAAATTATAATGGAAATAGTAAAAAAAATTACTGGTGACATTGCAATATAATAAAAATAATAGCTATCTTTCCCTTATTTGTCCTTAAAAAGCTGTTGAATCTCCCTGTGAACTAGGTGTTATGAATATTTTTGTTTGGGGGCCAAACCTGGCAGTGCTCAGAGCTACCTTCAGGTTCTTTGCTCAGGAACCACTTCTGGCAAGGGTCAGGGACCCAGATGGGTGGTAGAAATCAAACCCCGTAGGTTGTGTGCATGACAAAACATTCTATTTGTTTCCAGTCCTTAGGCTTTTTTTTTTTAGTTGAATCTCCATGAGATACAGATACACAGTTGCAAAGTTGATCAAGGTCAGGTTTCAGTCATACAATGTTCTGACACCCATCCCTCCACCAGTGTACATTTCCCAGCACCAGTATCCCCCATTTTCCCTCCCACTACCCTCCTCCACTCCAGTCTGTCTCTATGGCAGACACTTTCCTTCTCTCTGTCTCTGTCTCTGTCTCTGTCTCTGTCTCCCCTATGGGACATTATGGTTTGCAACACAGGTATTAGGAGGTTATCATATTTGTTTCTTTTCTTGTTTTCAGCACACAAATTTTACCCAGAGTGATCATTTTTCCAACTATCTTTATCACGCAGTTTCTTCTCTATCACACCTGCCTTCTCCCCCAGCATTTGAGGTAAGAACAAGAGCAACCAATGCTGATGCGGAGAGAAAGGGACTCTTCTTCTTTGTTGGTGGGAATGCCAACTGGTCCAGCCTTTTTAGAAAACAATATGGGCATTCCTCAAAAAGCTAGAAATTGAGCTTCCATATGACCCAGCAATACCACTGCAGGGAAGTTATCCCGGGGGTGCAAACACATAGCAGAAATGGTATCTATACTTCTATGTTCATTGCAACACTATTCACAACAGCCAAATCTGGAAACAGCCTGAGTGCCCGAGAACAGATGAAACTATGATACATCTACACAATGGAACACTATGCAGCTCTTAGGGAGAATGAAGTTATGAAATTTGCTTATAAATGAGTGAACATGGAGAATATCATGCTGAATGAAATGAGTCAGAAGGAGAGGGATAGACATAGAACAATTGGACTCGTTTGTAGGATATAAAAAATAATATGAGACCAATATCCAAGTAGAAGTAGAATACCAAGTAGAAATAATACCCAAGGCCAGTAGAAACAAGGGCCAGGAGGATTTTGTCCACTGTTAGAAGCCTTACACACTATCTTTGATGCAGGAACTCAACAGTAAACAAAGGAAAGAAACTCTTGGATTTACAAAGTTTATATTCTAAGGACACTGGAGCGATAGCACAGCGGGTAGGGCATTTGTCTTGCATGCGGCTGATCCGGGTTTGATTCCTCCATCCCTGTTGGAGAGTCTGGCAAGCTACCGAGAGTATCCCACCCACACAGCAGAGCCTGGCAAGCTACCCGTGGTGTATCCTATATGCCAAGAACAGTAACAACAAGTTTCACAATGGAGACGTGACTGGTGCCTGGTCGAGCAAATCAATGAACAATGGAACGACAGTGCTACAGTGCTATATTCCGAGGAGGGAGAAAAAGAACATCCTAATAAAGACTGGAGAAAAGTCCAGATTGTAGGAGTGAAGACTCTAGAGAAGTCAGAGACGATGAATTTACATTAGATTACATCAGAAGAGTTTCACTTGGAAGTTGCTATCTGGGTAGAGACTTAGAGATGAGCTTTCCAGGTTAATAGTTTGAGTAAAACACGGCATTGTGATGCCATCAGGGAGCTCCATGTTAGGGGTGCTGTGCGAGGAGAAGTTGGGGTGGGCAGAATTGGGTGACAGTGTGGACTGATATGGTGGATGACTTGGGGTTACTGTAAGAGTTTGCTCTTTCCCGGGGATATTCCTCTCTATGATCATAAGACCTACAGGGGGCCTGCAGAGAATGGAACATGTTTTCTATGTGATTCATTTTTACAAAGAATCATTCTGGTTCCTGCTTTGAGGAAAAAAAATAGGAGGGCATGGACAGGCGCAGGGGGTTCTTGCTGCAAGGGTTTGTGAAGTGGGTATATATGGAGGATTAGTAGACTTAGCTCTCTTGTTTTAATCTCCAGTTGGGACTCAATGTTCAAATGTCATATACTGTTGGGGGGATCTTGTAATATTCGCTTAAGTTTTACTAGACAGGGGAAGGGGAAGACTTGAACTGCTGACACCTATTTGAGTCTATTTATTCTTACTATCTGCAATTTTTTTTGGCAGAGAGTCTCTTGCCCGCATGCCTGGCTGTCTTCCCCCGGGGCCCCTCAGAGGGGATGGGCTCCAGCTTCCTCCCCACCCTGAGCAGAGCTCCTGGCGGCCGAAGACCACCTGAACCTAGCTAGAGCCATGCTCGAGGCCCCTCTCCACACTTTAGGACAAGCCTCACGCATGAAGGTACCGGCAGGGGAACCCAGGTGTGTGTAATCCCATCAATGGCCATCACCCAGAGACTTAAAAGCGAGCTCCCAGAAGCTACAAGATATCCTGTAGCCTACTTCTCCCTCTGGGAGAAACTGGCAAGCTTCTGAGAGTTTCCTGCCCACATGGGACAGCCTTGCAAGCTTCCCATGGTGTATTCATAGGCTAAATCCAGTAACAAGATGGATCTTATTCCCCTGACCCTGAAAGAGCCTCCAGTGCAACATCATTGGGAGGGCCGAGTCGAGAGAGACTTCTAAGATCTCGGGGAAAGAACGAATGGAGAGGTTACTGAGCCCACTTGGGAAATCGATGATTAACAGGATTTCGTGTTCATGATCTGTAATTTTTAGCTTGCCAGAATCTCCAAGTTTTACTTTCTGATCCCAATACCATCGGGAATTCCCTCATTCGGCCTGGCCTTTCCTTCCTGACCTCCTGGGTACACAGGGAAGAGGAGGAGCAACAGATAAAGGCCTTATTAAAGTCTGAGCTATCTGGAGTCACTAGCGTGCAACCTTGCAACATTCATTAAAGCAGCCAAATGGACTAAAGAGATAGTTTATAAGCTTTTAAAAAAAAAAAGCAACTGAAAAAATGCAATCCCCAGACTCTTCAACTTTATCAAATAGAAGCTGAATCACTGAGTAAGTCTGTCCTTCCAGAGTGGTGCTCTGCTGTGCGTCCACATGCCTTAGCCCTGCTTGATTTCAAAACTTGGGTTTAGTCATTTGATTTGGTAACTGCAAAACCCTGTGTGCACATTTTTATGAGCCTTGGGACAATTTATTGCCAAGCTTGTTTGAACTCTACGATATGCTTCCAATTTCAGAAAACCACACATTATTTGCCAAATAGGCAAGGAACTGGAGGCCATCGAGTTCACTTGTTACATAATTTTGAACTTCCGTTCTAAATACTGACATCTCACAGCAGGCAGAGCAGAACAGTCTCTTTAGGTAGGTTCGGGAAAGGAGAGGGAGGGATGCAAGGGCAGAGAGCAGCACTCTCGTGGGTAGGCTCAGGGAAGGGGAAGGAGGGAGGCAAAGGCTTGGACACTGCAACCTGCTATGCTGATTCATTTGCTTAAATGCTGACTATGAAGAATCAATGCCCAAACAGGGGAAGGTAATAAATAGAAAGCAATCCTTCATTTTCTTCTACTTTATTACCTTAAAAAAAGTTAAACAGGGGGGCCGGAGCGATAGCACAGCGGGTAGGGCGTTCGCCTTGCATGTGGCTGACCCAGGTTCGATCCCCGGCATCCCATATGGTCCCCCAAGCACTGCCCAGAGTAATTCCTGAGTACAAAGCCAGGAGTAACCCCTGAGCATTGCTGGGTGGGACCCAAAAAGCAAAAAAAAAAAGTTAAACAGGTAATACTGAAGACTTCTCTCTACCCTGTGGCAAGCATGATTTTGGACGTCAAGTATAAGAATGGAATTTGCAATCATTAAGAAATGAAGTCAGAGAGCAGTTTGGAAGGCTAATCTGTCAAACACTCATCAATGTCAGCTTCTTTTAAGATATTCTAAGAGAGACTGCTTCTAGCTAGCAAATGCATTCAACTGAAAAGAAAAATGAAAAGAGTGACGACTATGTTACTAAAATATTGTGAGTATAAGTAACAGCACCAGATCAGATGTAGTGGGTATGGAAGTCACAGTCACTCTCATGGGTCTACTGTGGAAACTTGGCTTAATTGAGTATACTATGGAAACATCCATGTTCTGTTTGAAATACAGGAACTTCATAGGGATTTGGGTGCAACTTGATTGACAGAGAATGGGTCCTGTAGGTGTGAGGCCAAGAGTTCAATCCCCCTACTGAATATGGTCTAATCAGCGATGATCTTGGGTGTACTGGGATCACAGCAGAGTATGCTGTCTCTGGCACCTCGTGACCAAGGGCAGGACCCCTGTTTATGACAATAGCAGCAATAACAATAGTAGCAATAGTAATAGCAACAAAGGAGAGAGAAAGGGAAAAAGAAAAGAAAGTTCTGTGCTTTGGGAATTCTTAGTAGGTGATAAAATTCTTGTTGAGTAGATTTATTTCTGAGAGACTGTTGGTCATGGATCTTCCCAAGGGGCTAGGACAAAATGTCACCTAGTTTGACTCTGAAGTGCCTTTGTTTTCCAAATTTCATCTTTTCTTTTTACCGCCAAGGGAGGAAGGGAAGGAAGAGGTACTGCATGCTGATGAATCACTTGCCTTGGAAATTTGCATTAACAGAGGAAAGAGCTGGTAGAGTGAAGCTGAGGCATCTCTCCTCTGAGAGGCCGCCTCCAAGTTGTAAGATGAACACCAGGAGTCCAGAGACACCAGATGTTCTTGGGGCAACAGCAGAACTTCATTTAATCAAGGAATAAGGCCCAGAAGATGATTCGGTCACTTATAAGCGGGGGTTAGAATTCCAACTGGGATAAGTTATAATTTCGGATGCAGAGAAAAAATGTCCTAGGAAGTAATGATCCATGGATGTTATGAGTTTTCAAATTCCTTCAAGTTTATGAATTTAATTATCCCTGCTTCTCAGAGAAATTAGCAAGAATAGTCTAGGAGGAAATGATTGTGTTGGGAGGGAATGGAGAAACCATTGAATTGAATAGTCAGAAGTCCCTGGTTTGGCATGGTGTCGGGGGTGCGATTCCCAGAAGAGAAAGGGTTACCAGTGTTTGAGAAGAGAAGAGAGGCTAGCAGGCTTATGTGGTCTACAGTCAAGGACTCTGAAGATCCCACTGGGACCTGTAACCCTTCAGACAGAATTTAGAAGCCCGCAGCTAGAACGAGTATTTATCGCAAAATAGATGTGAAGGGACGGAGAGTTAGAGCAATGGTTAATGGCTAATGGTTGTCTTGCATGCAGACATTTTGAAATGTTTTGCATCAATGGAGGCTCAGCCTATGAATAAGGTTATTTCCATATCCCTGTACTATCTATGTAAAGTGCACTTCCTCGCCTTGCTGACCTATGTAAAGAGCTTAAGCAATACCTGCATCTATCAGAGGCTCAGTGAATCTTGGTCTATATCTCTGATCTCATTCAGTTTCTGATTGAGTTTCCATATTCTGATATCAGAAACAACTTTGGTCAAGCTCTCCAGAGAACAGATCTGTGCCTTTTAGCACCCGTGCACACATGAAGTTCACACATTTTTTTTTTTTAAAGGGAAGACTTGGATTGAGTCTTGATAACTTCTGTAGTAATACAAGCCTGTATTAAGCCTGCTAACTTTTGATTTTACTAAAACTTTCTCCTGCTTCTCCCTTTGATGTTGTTATCTGCAAGGGTCACTGCACACTTGATTGTGCTCCTCTGCATACACCTGCTTGCGTTGTACCGGAGACAACCCCAGCCTGTCAAGGATTGTAGGGGAGGTAAGATCATGTGCTCTTGTGGGGGCGTCCAGACACTCCCCCAAGACACTGCCCTGGCCTCCAGACCAAGGATATTGTCTTGGTCTTTATCTTTAATTTCATTCAGTTTGTGATTCAGTCTCTAATATTCTATTGTCAGATATAGCTTTGGTCAACTTCTCCAAAGAAAGGATATGTGGAGACCCAAGACAATATTCTTAACCAGTTTTTAGGAATTAGCTTCTCTGTGTTGTGATTTACTTAGAGCATGAAGATTCTTCTAGAACTTTGTTTAATTTATTTCCATTGTAGGACAATTTGAAACAAATGGTTTCTATCATTTTGAAAAGTGGCAAAAATGTCTTCAAATAAACACAATTTATACATCCTTCAGTTGGCCTTGTTTTGAAGTTATGAAAATTAATTTCCCTTTAACAATGAGAAATATAAAAAATATGCTGCATATTCCATTTTGGGTTTAAAATAAGAAAAGGAATAGCAATCATCAGGAATCAGTGGAAATTTGTCTTCATCAGTTTAATTATGATACATGTTACAATTTTCTATTTTTGGTTTGTTGACATTCTGTAATATTTATGTTGATTTCTTTAATAATATTGGAAAACTTATGACTTTATTTTCATCACATATGTCTCTTCCTCCTTCCTTCCCATCCTCCCTCCTTCCCTTCCTCCCTCCTTTTCTCCCTTTCTGCTCTGCTTCCTTCCTTCCTTCCTTCCTTCCTTCCTTCCTTCCTTCCTTCCTTCCTTCCTTCCTTCCTTCCTTCCTTCCTTCCTTCCTTCCTTCCTTCCTTCCTTCCTTCTTTCCCTCTCCTCCTTTCAATATGGAGTTTTTCACCATAATGTGTTGGATATGTGCATTCTTTTGTGGTTTCTGTTATGAGTCAAATATTGATATTGATCTATCTCTATGATTATTTAAGGAATCTTTTGAGATATAAAACTCATTTGATGAGGTCTTAATATCAGACTTAATATTTGAGTTTCAGAATGATATCTTAAGAATTCTAACAATTTTTATGAGACTCCAAATCCTTTCATCACATTTCCTCCCATTGAAAAACATAACCTTTCAGTATCAGTATTGCAATTCATAATACCCAAAGAAGAGAGAGAGACGCAAAGAGAGAGACAGAGAGACAGAGAAACAGAAAGAGAGAGAGGAAGAGAAAGAGAGAGAGATAGAGAGAGAAGAGAAAAGTGTCTGCTGTAGAGGCTGGGAAAAGCGGGTCAGGAGGGAATCTGGGGACATTATGGTAGAAAATATACACTGGTGAAGAGACAGGTGTTGAACATTGTACGACTGAAATCCCAATATGAACAACTTTGTAACTGTGTATCTTACATTGATTCAATTAAAAAATAAGCAAATAGGAAATATGGTATGTTAATCAACCTGGCTCAAAGTTTTTTGGTGCTTAATTTAATATACTCTATTTTTCATCTTTGTTTTTATTTTTTTGTTTTTGGCAACTCCAGGCTCTGAACTTGGGAGTTGTTCCCAGCAGTGTGTGGGTCGCCATATCACAGTACTGGGTTCTAGGACTCCACATGCAGTGCTGGGGATAGAACAGAGGTCTCTTGCATGCCATACATGAGTTCAGCACATTGGGATATCTGTCTTACCCTCTGATAGCAATTTGCATTTTCAGTTGGTGTCCTAATAATACATTCTGCTGTAACCAACTCTGTCCTACTTGCAACCAGACATCCTTGTGTTTGGGGAAGCTGCAGTCTTCTAACAAAATCCAAGATTGGATAAGTTACAGTCTTCCAATGCATAATAAAATAACATGTAGCACTTTAGTGCTGTAGCACTGTGGATTTGATCTAGTGGGCACCAGTAACGTCTCCATTGTGAGACTTGCTACTGTTTTTGGCATATTGAATATGCCACTGGTAGCTTTCCAGGCTCTGCCGTGCAGGCGGGATACTCTTGGTAGCTTGCCAGGGGCTCTCTGAGAGGGACGAAGGAATCAAATCGGGGTCAGCCACACGCAAAGCCGCATGCCCTATCTGCTGTGCTATTGCACATAGTGTATAAAATACCCCAATGAGAAGATTTTATCTATTTTTATAGGAAATCCATGTAAGAACATAACAAAGAAATGTATGGGTAAACAGACATTAAGTTAAAAATTAAATATGTATAGAAAATGCTTTAACAGAATTATATTCTCTGGCAATTTTTGCTCTTGTAATAAAGATTGTATTCTAAAAGGTATCCAGTTCTATTATTTGAATTATATTCTAATAGGTAATGAAGATTGTATTCCAAAAGACAAATGTATCACTCATTTTTTTTAAATGTGGGAAACACTTGTTAAGATTATTACTCTACTGAGAAATTCTGCAATATTCTAAATGGAATCTTGTGGATTTTAATGAGATCTTACGGTTCTCGGAATGGTACCTACTCATATAAAATGCACAAGTTGTTCTTTTTTTTCTATCTGGTATGTGAAAGGCAAGTAGGAGTACTGAGAGGTCTATCTAGTACTGAGACCCTACCTAGCTGGTGTCTGTGCAAGAGGCAATTCAAAGTTACTGTACATGCAAACCTAGAAGAGCACTGGGCATAGAGCAGCATTTCTTTATCTTTGTCCACTATAGTTCCCTTCTGACTTTGTTGTGTTTCTTTCCTGTGTGCCAACCACACCCCCCATACCCTGGCCTCATCTAACTGATTAGATATTTAGTTTCATGCCGTGCCCCGACTTGTGTGCTCTTCACTGTGACCCCCCTAGAATATCCTGGGGTCCTGTGGAGGAGACATTTGACCACTGGTAGAAAACTCCTGCTCTAGAGAATATCCCCTAAGTTAGGGAAACTAAATCTAAGGAAGTAACTGCCATACTCATAGTGTGGTGGGTCCTGTTATTTTTAAAGAGCTTTTTGTGTAACCTGGATAAATAATTTCTTTTGGATTTTAATGTCTGGAATTACTCATTTCTCCTTTTGTTTATTTCTTTTTGTTTTCTTTTTGGGTCACACCCGGCATTGCACAGGGGTTACTCCTGGCTCATGCACTCAGGAATTACTCATGGCGGTGCTCAGGGGACCATATGGGATGCTGGGAATAGAACCCAGGTTGGCTGCGTGCAAGGCAAATGCCCTACCTGCTGTGCTATTGCTCCAGTCCCTCTCCTTTTGTTTCTTTAATTTTCTACCTTCATGAATTCCCAGTAGTGCTCTCTCTATAAATTCCCTGGCCATATGATTGCACCTCAGCATTTCAGAATGTTTCACGGACTTAATTTTATTTGATCCTGACAATGAACTGTAATGACTAGGCAGAACTAAAGACCCACTTTCTAGACAAGGCTTGGTAGGGCAAGAAGTAACACATACTGAGAGCAGTGGCAAGATTTAAAAGCAGGTCACTGTATTTTTGATTTTTTACTATATCATGTGAATTGATCCTGACTTTGAGATGGCAGATGGCACTGGAGCGTGAACACTTCTTTACATCTGGTACACAGTTGGAGAGCAAAGATGCTATACACATAAATATGGAAAAATGTTTTACCCTCTCCCATAACTTCCTTTCTGGGAGTTGGCACTCAGGAGCTTAGATAACAGGAAATGGACTTACATAACTTCACTCAAATCAGAACAAGATAAACAGTCTTTGAGCTTGGTATAACATACAAGATGATCAGTCTAGAGAGCATCAAAGGTCTGATGGTCTTGGAGATGGCTTGATCCTGAATTGCACTGGTGAAGTATAAATTCCTTTTAGTCCCCCTCTAGGTGAATTTAGAGGAAGCTGGATGGAACTTCATGACTGGAGCTCTAGGCTGAGGCCAGAGAAGAAACTTAAGAGGAGAAACTTAAGGGTAAGGGAATTCTTAGGATTATTTAATAACAGAGAAACCAAATTCATGGAGGAGCCAAATGGATAAAAGATGTCAAAGTTCAGTGATGAAGATCAATTCTATAGGGCAAAACAAATCCATGGACCCAATGGTCTCTTTTGATAATTTCATAACTAAAGTAACAATATAGAAATTTCATGTGCTTCAACCCAATATTTTGAAACATTTTAATTTTGAAATCTAAGAACTATAGATACATTACTTGCTTCACTTGCCATCCCATTGATCTTCAGATTTGCTCGGGTGGGCACCAGTAATATCTCATTTGGTCCCTGTCACGTGCTAGTGTAGCCCAATAATATCTGCTCGCACCAAGAACACAAAGAGCCTCAAACTGTTCATTCAGGGTTTGGACGAAGAAGTCTGACCATCTCATAGGTGGGTGGCCAAGTGGTCTTTTGACGTACTGTGGGATCTAGTCAGTAACAGCTCTAGTCTAGAGGTCATCTCTAAATTGAAATACTTGTCTGGCCATCTGATTTTTATGCCTTGGCAAACAAGACAGTATCCCTGATTCTTGATAGTCGACGGAGGCTGAAACTCCAGATTCCTTTTCTCACTTGAGTGAAATGTGATACTCCAAGCATAGCTCTTTCCATTCCTCATTGGGATATCTGAATAGCATTCTCATCCCGTTTTTGTAGGACCCAGGTCTCTGAGGTGTATGTTAATGCAGGAAGAATGGTGAAGTCAAAAAGATGTGCCCAGAGCCGGAGGTTCTTCGTCCTCTTAACCACATCTTCGACATTCTTGAAGGCTCTCCACACTGCTCTCTTCCTCCTGTGCAGTTCTGGTGCCAAGTCTTTCCTCATGTTGAGTTCTTGATCCAGATACACATAGCTGCTGCATTCGAAGATGTTCATTCCACTGAGAGCAAATGGAACTTCAGGGACTAGTTTGTTTTTCATGAATATTGTTTTGGTGAGATTCAGCTGCAGTCCGACCTTTCCACACTCGTGGTCGAAGTTGACCAGCATTGTGCCATGTGGATAATGTTTGATTTATTAGAACGATGTCATCAGCAAAGCAGAGGTGGTGTAGTTGTTGACCGTCTATCTTCACTCCCATTTCTTCCCATTCCAGTCATTGCATGATGTTCTCGAGGGTGGCAATGAAGAGTTTCGGTGAAATGGTATCACCCTGCAGAACCCCTCTCTTTATGTAAATGATGACTTCCTTGTAGAATGGTGAGATCCTGGTGATGAATCTGTAATATAGCTCGAGGAGGAGCCTGATGTACTGAGTTTGAATACCCTGTTTGGTTAGGACTTTGATGACCACTTCAGTCTCAACAGAATCAAAGGCCTTCTTTAAATCGATGGATGTTAGACAGAGTGTTATCTTGAGCTCTTGAGAAACTCCAATGAGTTTGGTCTGTGTGGATATGGTCTATTGTGCTGAATACTTTTCGGAACCTGGCTTGCTCGCATGGTTGTCCTTCACCTAGTGTTCTGCCTATTCTATTCAGGATGACTCGAATGAACAACTTGTAGATGATGGATAACAGGCAGATTGGGTGATAGTTGCTGATGTCATGGATGTCTCCCTTCTTTTACAACAGAACAGTCCTGCTAATTTTCCATCGGGACGGAACCTTGCATATGGACAGGTAGCATGTGAAAAGCCAAGCCAGTGTATTGACGAGTACTGGTGGCAGATTCTTCAGGTGTTTAGTCTGACCTTGTCTGTACCTGGTGCTGTACACATCTTTACCAATGAAATGGTGTGTCAGATTTGGGAAGGGAGAATGTTGGGAACAACATATCCATCCTGCGGAATTTGGTATGTGGGCAGGTGGACGTGGCTGTCAAAGAGATCCGAGTAGACGTCTTGAATAATCCTCTCCACTGCCTTCTGGAAGATGTGATAGATCCATCAGGACGTTGGAGGGCAGTCATCTTGGTTTTGTAGTTGGCGAAGGACAGGCGAGCATTGTGAATACTTTTCCCGGATTCTGCCACATTGGCCAACATTGCTGCTTTTCTTTCTTTGAGGTCTTCTTTTATTGCTTCTCTAAACAGCTTTGCGAGCTTGGATGATAGTTTGTGATTGCCTCAGGCTCATGCCAAACCACGTTGGTGAATGAGCTTGAGAGTTTCCAAAGACAGATGTCTGTTTGTGGCTTTCCTACTCTCGGCATTCCTCACGCAGTCATGGAGGTGCTGAATCAGCTGATCATATTCCTCGTCGATGTTGTCAATGACGGCATCTTCCCATGTTGCCATAATAATGCCAAGAGCTCCCAGTTGGTGGTCATTCTGGGAGTTCTCTTCTTAAACTTAAACTTTGCTATTCTTTCTCCCCTTTCTGTGAAGTAGAATTTTGCATGAAGTAGATGGTGATTCGATCCCATTTGGAATTTGGGGACAACAGCGACATTGGTCAGGCAAAACCTTCAGTTGAATATGATGTGGTCAATTTCACTGTGGAACTCTCCACCAGAGACTCTCATGTCCACCCAAAGACTCCCATGTCCAATGTTTAGATTTTGCCTTCTGGAACTGTGAGTTACCATGGATGGTCTTGGTCGACATGATGAACTCAGACAGTCTCTCACCCTGTTCATTCCATTCTGGGCCATGGATCCCAATGTGGAGCTCTTTGGGCTACCTTCCCAGTCCTCTCTTGGTTTTAAAATCACCAACAGTGATCTTGTAGAAGGTGTGGTCTTCTTTATAGAACTTCTCCAGCTCCATTAGAACTTTTCAATTTCTTCGTCATCGTAGTTGGATGTTGGTGCGTAGATGATGAAGATAGAAACTACAGCCAGTGAGCCACATCTATTCAAGAGTAATCATCCGATTTGGGCCCTAAGGCATTCAAATGAATCAATGCCCATGGCCAAGTTCATGTTGACAAGGACACCGATGCCACCAACGTCTCTGTTGTCGCATGTTCCGAGGAACAGTTCTTCCCCAGTGTTGAAAATGGTGTGATGTGATCAATGCCTTCTTGTTTCCATCAGACCAATGATGTCGTACTTGATTTTCTGCGCTTTTATCATCAGGTCCTCAATGGATGCTTCCGATGCCACCATATGTGCATTGAAAGTAGAGACAGTCATTTTAGTCCTTCTTTGTTTTGGCAGTCTAGTTCGTCCCTGAGATTTTATCAGCCTCTACTTGCTCTTCCTTCTTAACACTGTCATATTAGGGGCTCTTTCGGTGTCATGCGAATGATGCCCATTGTTGTTACTGTTTTTGGCATATCGAATATGCCATGGGTAGCTTGCCAGGCTCTGCCATGTGGGCAGGGTACTCTTGGTAGCTTGCCAGGCTCTCCGAGAGGGATGGAGGCTTTTAGAGTGGCCTCCAATCGCCCTTACAGGTGTTCCCATGGTTCACACCATATTTGAACCCCATCAAATATGGTGCGGGAATTATGGAAAATGGGTATTAAGTATCTTATTATGTGTGCGAGATCTGGAAAGCAACCTGAGCATGGTGGTGGCTGGGTAGTGGCATCCCTGTGGGCCTGGAGGCTGTCCCGGGGAGACTGGTGGGCACCTGAACGTCCTGATGGGCTGGGCAGAGTACCGAGGGGGGGTCACCAGGGGAGTATATGTAGGACTAGATACATATGCATGCTTTAAAAATAGAATGCTCTGACTCATATATATTTAACCAAGTAAATACTCATACTTTACTTGATTCTTACTTCAAGATGCAGTGGCTTACTCAGCTGATGGTAGCAATAAGAAGAGTGTCCTGGAGTGCCCTAGGTACAAATGCCATAGGTACAAATCGCAGTAGGTATTGTATTCGTTATTAAACAACTACTTCTTTTTGCCACACTTAGAGCTGGCACTAAGCCAACTCACATGTTTCCAGGTCTGCCTTTCAATATTTTTCGTATTTTTGACATTGGTGTCCCCATTCTTGGGAGCATTAGTGAGAGTTCGCATTCTCTCAGTAACAAATTTAAAATACCTTTAGCTATGATTTGAACATGTCTATGAGCAAAGGATGGTTCTTACTAGGAAATCTTCCATGTTCTGGAAGCAGGACATAACATTTGCGCTTAAGGAAGTAGAGTTCATAAAAAATGAAATTTAAGTATGCAGTGGTTTTCCCACAGTAAGGCAATCAAGGAACAAACTATAAAACAAGTTATTTTACACCATTATTTTCTCAGGGCCAAGGAAAACTTAGGATAATAAAGTCTTTAAAACACAGTGTAAGCCTTTTGATAGTATTTTAGTAGAAGCAATTTAGAGATGATTGGATGTTATCATTTAAAATTTTTTAGAACAAATGTTTACCAAAATAGAATGATGTTTCTCTTTTTCAGACGTTTAACATGTAAGCCTCAAGTGTTGGGTTAGTAGTATTTTTCTTTTTTTAGGTTCCTTGGCAAAATCAGTCACTGTCACATTGCATGGTAGGTACCCTCTTTTTTCCCTACCTATAGTAGAGCTTTCATACGTACATAAAACCAAAGCCCTGTCTTCCTCTGTCTGTTGTTTTGAGTAAATTATCAGAAACCTGATGCTCAAGTCTAGTAATTTGATTTTATATTAGTGGAAATTGTTAGATCATTTCTTTACCCCTGGGATATCAGATTTATTTGTAACTTTCTTTGCCAAGAGAACAGTAGTGGTATTTACCACAATGTACTTCCCACTTTCAGAGATTTTATTTTAATTTTGCCCAAGTAACTGACATAAGAACTACTTGATTGATTATAAAGAAACAACTCATTAAGATCATTCAGCTGTTTAACCTGGAATTATCTGTGTTACCAGTGCACCCTTTCATATGATTGAATGTTTTGATTTTTTTGGGTTCTCTATGTATGCTCAGCCAATTCAGCTAATTATATGTTTCTTTGATCTCTGGTTTGACCATTTGTCAAAGAGAGTTCTGCATTGAAAGGGGACGCCCTTCAAGGGCAGGAGCTCAAGGAGAGAGGCCCAGCAGTAAGTGGAGAGAAAAACTTCTCGATCCTCTGTGTGAAAATTCAACCTGGGGCCAGAGCAGTGGACAGTGGTCAGGTCGCTGAGCCTTTGCCTATCATTTCTGCTTCTGTCCCTTCTCCTCCTCACTGCTCCCTGGTCCTCCTCCCTAAAACTCTGAGCCTGCTTTGGAAGTACTGAAGCTAAGTACTGAAGCTCTTTGGGGGTGTGGGTGGGGTGAGGTGTGGTTTGGGCAGTGGGACTGTACCCTGCAGTTCTCAAGAGCTATCCCTCCCTCCGTGCTCGGGAGAGACTCCTGTCTGTGAGCTTGGGGAGGGTGGGGAGGGGGAGGGGCAATGACATATATGCAGTGCTGAGGTCTCAAGCAGGGTGGACTGCATGCCAGGCAAGAGCCTTACCTCCTGTTTGATCTCTCCAGCCCAAGTATTTGATGATAATCTTTACAGAGCAAAGGTGTGTCAGGTGATGCTCCTTTTTGTTTTAGCGTTGTTATACAATGTTAGAGTATGTATATGTATGTGTCATAATTTTGAGATAATTGCAAGTTAAAGCATGTAGAGGGAGATAAGAGACCCTAAAAACTCTCTTAGCCGTTCCTTCAGAGTTTGAATTTCTTCTGTAACACCCCCATCCCCAGAGTCAAGTGTCCGATCAAAATCTTCAGCAACAAGCAATCTGTTACCATCACCCTCCCTCTCTCCTTCTTTCTTTCTTCTCTTTCTACTAAAAGTCACTCTGCCTATGGAAGACACCAGGTAAATGTATTAAAAAGTGTTCAGAGTTGTGCAATGAGGGTGGGTTGACTGAAAGCTTATTTAAAAATTTTCAGAGTTAAAATTTGTTTATGTGATACTTATATGATTCTACTTATATTAATATACATCCAATATGAAGAATTTAAAATACTCTTTGGCATGTGTCCTTCACAATTCTTAGACTGAAGCCCTTGCCATAGAGAGATTCTGTAGTTCTTCCCAGCGAGATACCTGTGTGCAAGTTAATTCTTCTTTTAAGACAGCCACTGGAAGTTCTTTCCAAAACCTTTCTGAAAGTCTTTCCAAATAACTTTCCCAAGCCATTGTCTGATCGGAGAGCAAAAATAACATCATTTTGGAGAAAATGATTACATTATGATCAAATATTAAAATTATCAAATTGTTATACCTGGATTTTACCTTCTCTCTAAAATATGCTTTTATTAGAGAAGGTGGTAGTGCAGCTCTAAAATACAAAAAGTGAAAAAGATGTACTATGTAAAAAAAAGAGATCTGGGCGTTTGCCTTGCATGTGGCCGACCCAGGTTCGATTCCTCTGTTTCTCTTGGAGAGCTCGGCAAGCTACCGAGAGTATCCCGTCTGCATGGCAGAGCTTGGCAAGTTACCTGTGGTGTATTTGATATGCCAAAAACAGTAACTACAAGTCTCACAATGGAGACGTTACTGGTGCCCACTCAAGTAAATCAATGAACAACAGGATGACAGTGCTACAGTGCTAACTACTTTTCAGGGCCTTTTAGTGGGGGAGGATTATACCCAGCAGTGCTCAGGTAACTGCTACTGCTTCTGTTCCCAGGGGTCACTTATAGTGGTGCTTGAGAGACCATATGGTGCTCAGGATAGAACTGGGCTTGTCTGCATTCAAGCCAAGTTAACCTTTGTACTGTATCTCTGGCCCAGCAGAAAGAACTTGTTTAGATTTTTCCCATGAAATATGAAGCTAATCTCTTTGACTTTTCTCCTTGTACCCTCTCCAACACAAGCTGTAGATTTTGAGGATAACCACCTGGTTACACGCAAAAAAGCCCTCAGTAATCACAAATACGCTCTAATGAGTGGGAATTTTTGATATTATCTTAGACTTTGTAGTGTCCAATTGTCAGGGTCAGGAGTGCATCTGGTGTTCTGTAGTGAAAATCTCAGTTTTATCCATGGATGCATATATCTTGTGATAATTTCACTTGTGCAGCTTGGAGTAATAATGCTTCTTCTAAGAAATAAAAGTCCAAATCAAAAACATAGCCACGTGATCAAATCAAGGGCCAGGGAAGAAAATTTGCAATATTTGAATGGGATCTGAAGTTATCATTAAACACTATATTTCAGTCAGTGATTAGTGAAATGCATATAAATGTGGAGCTAAGATATATATTCTTCCTTTGTGAGATTTTTTGGTGATGGAATACAGTGGGTTTATTAATTTCATAAATCTTTATTCTGCAGCATCTATAAACCTGTCACAATGGAAATACTGTTGATATTCATATTAAAAGGTACAATCCCTGTCCACGAACAAATATGGTAAATGTTTACATGCAAGTGAGCAGGGTGAGTGACTGGCCACCCGTGAGAAGGACCAAGAGGAATGAGTCTGGACGATACACAGGTTCTGAGTTCAGACTTTGAGCTGATGGGGCATATTGTTATTTGAAATGGAGTATGTTGGTACTTGTATAGAAATAGTGTGAGGCAAGAAGTCAAATGAAACGCCTGGTTTTTTTTGTTTGTTTGTTTTTTTTGTTTTTGCTTTTTTTGGGTCACACCTGGCGATGCACAGGGGTTACTCCTGGCTCTGCACTCAGGAATCACTCCTGGCGGTGCTCAGGGGACCATATGGGATGCTGGGAATTGAACCCGGGTCAACTGCGTGCAAGGCAAACACCCTACCCGCTGTGCTATCACTCCAGCCCCGAAATGCCTGGTTTTGACTCCTTTAACATACTAATGAAACAATACTGTCTGGTTATGAGCAGTGGCTATGAAAATTGACTTTATTTCTCCTCCTGTACTTGAATGGTTTAGAAGTGAATTTCTTTTTTTAACATTTTTTAAATTCTTTTTTTAAAATTGAATCACCGTGAGATATAGTTACAAGCTTTCATGTTTGAGTTTCAATCGTACAATGATCAAACACCTATCCCTCTACCAATGCACATTCTCCACCACCAGTGTCCCCAGTATGCCCCCCTTTTCCCACCCTCCCCCTGTCTTCATGGCAGACAATTTCCCCCATACACTCTCTCTACTTTTGGGCATTATGGTTTGCAGTACAAATACTGAGAGGCTGTCACGTTTGGTCCTTTATCTACTTTCAGCACACATCTCCCATCCTGACTGATTCCTCTAACCATCATTGTCTCAGTGATCCCTTCTCTATCCCAGCTGCCTTAAGAAGTGAATTTCCTGGACGATCAGCTCAGCCTTTGTAAGAGCTGCTAACAGCAGATTTGTCATTGACCTTAACGGTGACGGACAAGGAAGTTCAGTGTGTGCTTTGCCTCCTGGGCTGATTGTTACCAAGCCCGTTTCCTAACTATCAAATAAAGCCCGTCTATGTTTAAAGTGGAAGTTTTCTGATGATGAAGTTTGTTAGGTGTTGCTTTTGGTATTCTGACTCAAACGAAGTTCAAGCGTACACACCTTTCCTTGTTAATATAAAAATAGAATCTGGAGACCAGATGTTCTCATATTATTTTTTAGCACATTTTAGTGACTTTGAAGCGCTTCTAACAATAGCGTCACTACTGTATGAAGCCAGCTCGCCACAGGACCTTAGTTTTTCTACTTGTCTGCAAGAGAGAGGAACTGACTGCCACTTGCTTGCACTTTCCTCTCATGGATTCTGTGCTAGGAGCTGCCTTGCAGCACGGAGAGCTACTGCCTCCTGTAGGTGGGAACATCAGGCTTGTTGTGCTGTTCCTAGGGTTCCTAGGAAATCTGGGTTCACTTATTTAGGGTTCCTTTACTGCAGCACTTTACTGCAGGAGCCCAGATGTGCGGGACCCTGGGCTGAGATCTCCAAGCCTTCTCGGATTGGGACTGGGCCTTCTCCTCCAAGACCCCCCATTTTCCAATAGCTTGGCAGCCACACCCACAAACTGCCCCCAGCACCGTGTAATCCCACCAAAGGCCAACATCCAGAGACCAAGCATAAAACATCCATAAAACCAAGCTCCTGGAAGCTTGTAATAGCCTTGTTCTCCCTCTTGGAGAACCTGACAAACTACCAAGAGTCTATTGCCCGCATGGGAGAGCCTTGCAAGCTCCCCATGGCTTATTCATATCCCTAATACAGTAAAAGATATATACATACCTCTCAGAGAGCACGGCAAGCTACCAAGAGTATCCCGCTCGTACGGCAGAGCCTGGCAAACTACTCGTGGAGTATACAATATGCCAAAAACAGTAACAATAGGTCTCATTCTCCTGATCCCGAAAGAGCCTCCAATCGTTGGGAAAGAGGAGTAAGGAGAGGCTGCTAAAATTGCGGAGCTGAGTGTAATGGAGACGTTACTGGTGCCTGCTCGACGAACAACTGGATGACAGTGATACAGTGATTACTGCAGCACAACCCACTGTGCATGCAAATATCAGCAGGCCCTCTTCTAAGACAAATGGTTTAGGAGCTGATGTCCCCAGTTTCTCCCACTCTGGCTGCTCTTCTTACAGGGAGCAATAAGTGGGTCTTGGTCTCTAGCTCAGAAATCTCATGCCTTGTTTGAGTATCTGTGGCTCTTGCGCAGCTCGCCGGTAAGTTTGAAAGTAGAAAGTATCTCAAAATTCTCCACAATTTTTGACAGTCACCATAGTTCAGATTTTTATTTTCCATACCCTTAACTTTTATACAAGCTAGAAAATGTTCGACTTTTTTTTTTCCAGCCTAGGCAGGGTGGGACTCTAAACTATAGATCACAAAGAAAATAAAAAATTATAGCTTCCAATTTTCTCTTTTGCTTGCAAATAAGTGTAATGTCTGTGATATTTCACATCAGTTATTATATACAATAATTAGAAATCTTATTTCAGAAATACCAGAGCATAAAAGTATGTTGAAAATAAGAGATTTTTGTAGAAATGTGGATATTAAAAGCTGTTCATAAATCAATTGTTTTTGGTATACTTAACTCTCATCTAAAGCACCTTAAATAAGGTTTGGTTTTCCATTTGATTTTCTGAGCTGTAAGTGATTTGTGATAGATCATACCCATTTAAACTGTACAATTTGGTGAGAATTGGCAGATGAATATTTCTGAAAGATTGACACCACAATCATTTTATCACCCTGAGACAATTCTTTTATCCCTTTGAATGTAATAAATTTTGTTACAGGTGAAAGCCCTAAAGGAACGTCAAAACATTTCTAGAGTAGTCTATAAAAAATTTTGCTCACTTCTAATTTTATTTTCTTTGTGAACAATCTTTAGTATTAATATTTGAATTGTTTTTAGTTATATGCTCTGATTTGTGTTCTTCTTTTAAAGATACTTCGGTTTAGTCACCCTGCCTCTTATCTCTCAAAGACTGTAGACTGTAAGCTATTTTCATGATTTCTTTCAAATATAATAGGTAGCATGATTTTGAAACATATAGGGATTAAGTAACTTAAAAGAAAAAGAAATACAGCATTTAAGAAAAAATAACAAAGATGTTAAAACTGGCCATTGAAGCAATGAAAATGATAATTGTATCATTTTGTAATGCACTAGAGATCAAATGTATATTTTATTCACAATAATCGTGCAAGCCAACTTTAGAATTTTACTTTCCTTCTCAAAATATATCGAAAGATGTATGTTCATATTATTTTTAGGGAAGAAATTCTCTAAAGTCTGATTTCATCCGGCAGCTTAAAATTGTGGTTCTTTGATAACATTTCAGTACCTGTTTTGCAAACCATAAAGTATAAAAGGGGAGGAAGGTGGGAGAGAGAGAGAGGGAGTGGGAGAAAGAGTAGAGAGAGAGAGAGAGAGAGAGAGAGAGAGAGAGAGAGAGAGAGAGAGAGAGAGAGAGAGAGAGAGAGAGAGGGTACAGCACCTACCATAGGGGCAGGATGGGGGGCAGGGGTGAAGGCTGATGGGAGACAACTGGGGACACAGGTGCTGGGAAATGTTCACTGGTGGAGGAATGAGTGTTAGAACACTGTATGCTGAAACCTAATCATGAACAGTTTTGTTAGGGTCTATCTCACAGCGATTCAATTAAAAAATTTAAAAAAATCAAAAATATTTAGGGGCAAGATATGTCATTGGCATTAAAAGAGAGGAGAGAGAGAGGATGGGAGAGAAGAAAAGTGTCTGCCACAGAGGCAGGCTGGAGGGTGGGGTGGGAGGGACACTGGGGACATTCGGTGGTGGGGAATGTGCACTAGTGTAGGGATGGATGTTGGAACATTGCATGACTGAAAGCTAAACTGAATAACTTTGTAACTGTGTCTCTCATGTAAAAAAGTTAAAAACAATCAAATCAGGTCGTGGTTCTCACAAGCCAAGAATGGGTGTGGGAGAGGGTGTGTCTCCACAAGCCACAGCTGTGGGGGAGCAACAAGACACATATTCTGACTCCAAGTGGGAGACAGAGCTAAATGACATCTCTGGTTCCAGTTGTCCTATTGGCTACATGACTTCAGATGATTCAAACAGGGTTACTCTCTTCTCACATCAATTTTGAGGGTAAATTTGTAAATATTTACTTCAAAATATGGGATGAAATTGGTACTCTGCTCTATGTCATAAGAAGGGAGTAGCCAAGGTTTAAAATGGAAATGCCCCAGAGTATTATCTAGGATTTTATATCACTTCTAACTCGACTTAGTCTTTCACTGGGGGTTTTTCCTTTCCCAATTTGAGGGAAGGAAATTTGTCCCTGACATTTGTCCCTGTCACATGCAAGTGTAGCCCAGTGATATCTGCTATCCCTCTCGGAGAGCCCGGCAAGCTACCGAGAGTATCCCACCCGCACGGCAGAGCCTGGCAAGCTACCCGTGGCGTATTTGATATGCCAAAAACAGTAACAACAATGGGCCTCATTTGCCTGACCCCAAAGAGAGCCCCCAATATATCATAGATAACATATATATATACTGGAGCGATAGCACAGCAGGTAGGGCATTTGCCTTGCACAGGGCCGACCCGGGTTTGATTCCTAGGTCCCTCTCAGAGAGCCTGGCAAACTACCGGGAGCATCTCTCCTGAATGGCAGAGCCTGGCAAGCTACCTGTGGCGTATTTGATATGCCAAAAACAGCAACAACAAGTCTCACAATGGAGACGTTACTGGTGCCCACTCGAGCAAATTGATGAACAATGGGAGGACAGTGCTAATCTGCTACAGTGCTAATATATATATATATATATGTATATATATATATATATATACATATATATATATATATATAAACAGTCATCCCAGTTCAAGGAGGGTAGAGTTTAGTGGGACTGTAAAAGGGCTGGTGGGGTCTGGAAACAGCCAAGTAAGCAGCTTGCTGGACTGAGATAGCAAAGCTCAGGGCAGAGTGAGAAACTACGGAGCAGGGTGAACTGGGGTTCACAACACGTCTAGATTATTGGGACACTATGGCTAGGGCAGGAACTAACGTCACACAGCAAGTGTATTTTCACTGTCTCCTCACTTAGGCAGAATGCTATGTGAGTACGAAAAAGGATGTAATGACTTCAGAGGCTGTTCTTGTAACTCAGACTAGGTTCATATTTATGGCCCAAAGAATTTAGTTGGCATTGAGGAGTCAATGGACACAATGGGTCTAGGGAGGTAAGAAGGCTGAAGTCAGGCAGTAGGAATCAAGAGTCCTGGGGAAGTTTAGAGTCTGACACCTACGCATCTGTTAAACAGAGAGCAATTCCCTTGTCGAAAGCTTAGGAAAAAGGAACAGCTTCTCAGCACAGGATTTCCAGGGTCTGAGAGGTACAAGAATAAAATTTTATTTTAAGTAAAGCACCACAGAAGCTTCTCTTCCTTGGGTGTGCACAGAACAATGTACAATTTGGGAAAATTCTGAGCATGCCGCCTGGACCAACTCAGGCTGTCTGACCAGTGTGTATAAGCAAAGGGAGGGAAGCTATTTCTGATGCATCGTTCCACGTTGGGAGATATTTAAAATGATAAAGATCAGAGAGACTCTGTTAAAGTAGATAATGATGGTCATATAAAAAGAAGTATAATCTCTTTAAAACACAGTATGTGAAATCGAAGCATAGAAATATTGCAAATTAACTTCCTCATTTATTTACAAAATATTTACTGAATGTATATTGCATATTAAAGTGTTTAGTATCACATCAATGAATATAATTTCTATTTTTCACTTTTGTCCACTCATGTTTTTGTTGATAGGGGTTTTACTAGTGATTGGCAATGCAGGAAACCAAAATTTAGCCTCTTTTCAAGCTTTTGAAACTTAAACAAAAAACACTGATAAGAACAAAGGATTGAAAATAAGACCATAGCACTTCATTAGTCATTTTGTGATAACAAGCAATATAAAATAATTATTGTGGGTCTACTATGGGGCAGGCTTGAGATGTGGTTGGGAAAATGGAGACAGTGGTGGAGGGAAGGTGACAGTGGTGTTGGGACTGTTGGAATATTGAATGCCTGTAACAAATCATCATGAACAACTTTGTAAGTAGTACTGTTTAAATAAAGTGGGGAAAATAAGGTCATAAAATTTGGTGGTGATCACTTGTGACAAATATTGATTTGAGTCTGTGTTAACTGAATTTCTTAATTTCTTACTATAACCATGGTGAAGTTAGACAAGGTGAAATTTGTGATTGGATGGTGAATAAGTGGGTTAAACTTTCTACACTGGGTAAAAAAAACAACAACTTTGTAGGTTACTCTACATTTATTTGGGGGATTTATTTTAGTAGAGGATACAAAATTAAAAGCATTTTGTAGAGTCACTGACTCAAGTTGTGTGCCAAAAATAAAATCTACAAGGCTCTTCTCCCTCTTATTTTTGACTGTGGTTTGTTGAGCCAGTATTGTATTCAGAAAGAATGACTATTTTTATTTAGTTCTGTTTTAAACACAATGTGAGTATGCATATGGGTGTGCATGAGAACGTAATTGGAGATATAGTAGGATGTAGGAAATAAACAAATAACTCTCAAATGGTCCAAATGCCCTTTATAATAAATGGTAAGGAAAAGATTATTTTAAGACAAATTATTTTAAACTTCAAAGTACTTCCAGGAGCATTTATATTTCTTTTTTCTTGACCAGACCTGAACAATTTTAATGAAATGAAAAGCTCTTGAACAGAGTTATAATCTTGAACATTGTTATAAGGGTTGAATTTGTGGTCAACGGTGGAGCACTTGCCTTGCATATGTGAGGTCTTGGGTTCAATTCCTGACATCACACAACCAAAACAAATAAGAAGACAAATTCTCAAGGGAAGGATTTTACCTTTTCCTTTTTTTTGGTAAGGGAATTTGGGCATCCTGTCAGTAAGATGGCAGCATTTTCTCTCCCTGCCCTGATGAGGCCCCAAGTTGATGCCCAAGAATGGCTCCTGGCCTCCTGACTCCTGAACAGCCATGATCCCAGAGTCACATAGACCAATCTTGGAACCCAGTGACTTCTGGCAGAAATCCCTCCAGACTTACAACTAAAATATCATAAATCCAAAATTGCACGTCAGCTTTGTGGCTGCATGGCATCATATGCTCTTCATAATCAGCAATAGAAAACAAATTATCTAACAATGCCTTTTCGGCAGGTCTGATTGTTGGGAAAATTCCAAATAATAATGGTGTTTTTTTTTGTCGAAATATTGAATGTGATCAAAGTGGAGAGAGAGTAAAGTGGAAATCATCTGCCATATAGGCAGGGGGAGGGGTGGGATGTGGGGGTATACTGGGGTTCTTGGTGGTGGAAAATGTGCACTGGTAAAGGGACGGGTGTTTGATCATTGTATGGCCGAGACTTAAATTGGAAAGCTTTGTAACTGTTTTCACGGTGATTCAAAAATAAAAGAAATAAAAAAGGTGGCAGCATTGATAACAGGAAGAAGAGCCAATAAGAGGCAAGACAAAGATGTTTCAGGTAGGGGAACATGAGGTGGATTGATAAGTTTGCCTGTTTTTTTAGGGCAACTAAGGGAAAACTGGATACAACTTAGAATTTACATAGAGAAAATCATTAATCCATTTCATTCCTCTCAATTAGTATGTGCCCTGCTGTGAAAAACAGGCAAGGTGTTAAACTCATCTCAGCCTCTGTTCTGGACATTTCCCATGGCCTAAGTATCAGTGTGTCGAGGTTCTGTTATTTAAACAAGTGACCAAAGGACCATCTCACTTAGGATATAATAGGTCATCTAAATAGTTGACCTCCATTTGGTACTTTTTTATATGAGTATTTCATTTGCAATTCCAAAATTAAAAAAATGGAAACCAGCAATGTATATATGTATATATACATATATTTCTTTTTCTTTTGGGTTGGAGTTGGTGGGAGGGTTAAGCCACATTTAGTAATAAGGCTTCAGGTCTGAAGTTGGCCTTAAATACCTCAAAAAGAAGAAATTAGCAACCTTTTAAGGTAATAAACATATCAGCAGTATGAAGAGAAGAAACACTGGCTTATTGAATTAAAAAAAAACTTGTTTAACTTGTGCTACTATTTTCTAGTTTTAAAGTAAACATAAGAAAGTGCCAGGAATGTAGGGAGTAAAGAGAAACTTCTCCAGCTTTGAATCGCATTACTACGATACAATGATGTCAAGTTTCATATATATCTTTTAAGAAAATTTCTGTCTCATAAAAAGTTATTAAGTTATTTATGTATACTAAGTATAAAATATCAGTCCATAAACTCAAGAGTATAGGACATACAACTATATTTCCACTGAATAACTTCTATGTTTTAAAGTCCCCATTTGGGCATGAGAATATGTGAAATCTTTGAATATAGGACAGTGTTAATGACTCACGCTTTCTTTAGAGAATTTGCAGCTGAGACTGAAAAACAAATGTGCTCTGCTTGTGGCGTATCCAATGCCAAACACAGTAACCACAAATCTCACAATGGAGATGTTACTGGTGTCCGCTCGAACAAATCGATAAGCAATGGGATGACAGTGACAGTGACAGTGTGTTAACACAATGTTCCTATGTTGCTGACCAAAGCAGGTCAAATTAATATTACTTTTATTTTGTGAATAGTTAAATCATAGGAAAATGTTTCATACATTTACTGTTTTGATATCCTGTTGATGAGTAGTGAATAACTTATTAAATAATTAAGGATTTGGAAATAAAATACACTTTTTTGCCTATGTTTGCAAGAGAATAGAACAGTCACTTAGTATATGACGAAGTAGATGCAAAAATCAAAAGTAAGACCATGCTACTTGGACATATGCTAGCTTCTATTTCTGCATATATGTGCTCTATGTGATACATATTTAAAGTAGGCTATATTTAGTATGTATATTAATACATACAGATCATTTATATGAAGAAAACTTTTGTGCATTGATAGGTTAGCAGTAAAGTGTACTTTCTAAAATTTCAGCTCATCCAATAAAACTACAGATAGATGTTGTTTGGTCTAGATAGAAGAATGAACAGTGGTAAATTTAGTGATTACTTAATGGGTCATAACTAATCCTCTGTGTCAGTAGGCAACCAAACATGGCTTTGTCGGGAAATCCCATGACCCCACTCAATGTTTTCACCAGGCAAAGTGATGCTGGCACCAATCGTTGTCCACATTCAGCTCCTTTCCAGATTGGTACCACTGTGATTTGCTTTAGCAGAGGTTGCTATTTTTTTACTGGGTGTGATTGAAAAAGGTAATTAAGCACATCCAGAAAGGCTGATTTTGTCGGCTGGCAATGTCCTAGGATTTGAGAACAATAGATTGGACAAAAGTGTCGAATTTGGGAATAGTTTTGCCTTGATTGTGTATCATTTATAAGTTGAGCACAAAGATATTTTTTTGCTGGTACTTAAACATTTGGCAATTGACGATCATTAACAAAGTTCTGGATGTCCTAGTGAGGTAGCATGGTTCAGTGGGCAGAATATCGATTGAACTGGAATGTGAAAATTTGTACTAAGGTTGCCCCTTTTGTTATTGACTGGCCTTATAAATTTGGTTTTATCCCTCAGCAGCTTGGTATTTTTGTATAGGCATGTCTGTATTGGTTTGCTTTGCATTGTGAGGCCAGGAGATGGGATATTATTGCTCAAAGACAAGATTGACCGACACAGGTGATTCCCTTAAACATTTAAGGGAATCATCTAAAGGGAAGGAAAAACATACACATACACACATACACACACAATACAGAAAACACAAAAATGATAGACCTGAGAAAACTACATGATGACTTGCACTTATGTAAAGATATTTAAAAATGAATATTTGAAATGTTTGAGACCCCAGATTTTAGAACAACAATATAATTGAAAGGCCAATGATAGTTGGCTCATAGACTTGCTAAAATATAATATGTTGCATTATTTCTCAAGTCTTTGGAAAGTTTTTATGACAAAAGCACACAGTTTTATGTTTATAACACCTTATTTCATTTTTAGGTGAAATTCAAGATCATATTTTGTTGTTTGAATAATTCTTTTAATATATTGGAGCTTATACGTGTTCTATTTTCATCCTTTCATATATTCTTGTAAGAATATTTGTTTTCATTGTGTAGGTGTGTGCGTGTGCTTGAGAGAGAGGGAGATAATTTGATCTTTTACTTTTAGGCAAATGTTTTTATATTCCTTCAGTGTAACATCAAATATACATAATAAATGTAACCTAAGTGAAATTCAGAGTAATTGGTTAAGTATAAAGTTCTACATTTCTTCAGTCCAGAAGTATTTAAAGATATTACATAGGAGTAATGTTGGTTATATTTTTTGCAAAAAAATGGATAATATATTTTCAGCTTGAACTAGACTAGTAGTTCCTTTTCTTGTGATGAGTTTACTCTTAAACCTTCAATTCTTAGAATGCTGTGTTATAGAACTTGAAAGGGCAAGCAAGGTGCTGCAGGGTGTACAATTCCAAAAACAAGCAGTCAGAATCAAATATTTCATCAGGCCAGAAAAGGAAATTTTGAGAACTTTTATCCCCAGTGGACAGCAAACTGAATGAAGCTAATCTTTTAATGGGAAATACCCACTATTCTGAGTGAAACTTTGGGAAAACGTACAAGCAGTGAGTAAGTTTCTATAAAAAGGAAAACAGATGAGAGAAGAATCACAATCTTGAGGCCAGATTTGCATGATAAAGAAATTGATTACAAGATATACACCAAACGAATCACTGTATCACTGTCATCCCATTGCTCATCTATTTGCTCGACCAGTAACGTCTCCATTGTGAGACTTGTTATTACTATTTTTTGGCATATTGAATATGCCATGGGGAGCTTGCCAGGCTCTGCCGTGCAGGCAAGATACTCTAGGTAGCTTGCCGGGCTCTCTGAGAGGATAGAGGAATCAATAAGGAAAAATGTTTTCTATTCAAAGTGTGAGCTCTATTATGTATGCAGAACCTACTGTGTATTGGGCTCAGTTTTTAGTGATAATTCTCCATCTGATGGATTTCTGCGTTAAAATATTTTACACATTGAGAAGCTTAATTATTCTCCTTAACTTGAGGCAAAATAATACAGTGAGTGATGGTAGAAGTTGAGCATAGATGTTGGAGGAATTTAAATCATGGCTACTTTACTTACTACCTTGGAACTCTGGGAAAATTTCTTACACACTGAGCATCTTGCTGTATTCAATCATGTGGACATTAAGGTAACTCCCCTCTGAGTTTTCCAAGTACTACCTGAGATAATTCATGCAAAAAATTAGGAGAATGCTTAATCACTATTAGCTATCATAATGATGATTTCCCTTGAGAGATTCAAAGCTAAAAAGGTTTCTATTACTGACATGAAATTGAGCCCTGGTGAGTCAGAGTTTTCTCATCATAACGATGAATACTAGCAAGCAGACAAAGGAATATAAGCCACTAGTCATACTTGAGGTGACATCAGGAAATTGACAATTTTGAGAATTTCGGGAACTCTTAAGATTAGTTGCTGATTTTTAGACTCCATTGGAATTTATTACTTTGTGTTAGAAGCATCTTGACCTGTACTTCCCCTGCAGTATGTGCTCTCTGAGGAGACATCTATGTCTCACTCCTTATTCTAACTTCCCTGCACTTGGGGGAACATATATGTAGAAAAATCATCCCTCTACGGCAAAACCCCAAGGTTGGGAAATTCCCCTGGGCATACAGTTTAGGTTTAAGAATAGAGTGGGTTGTAAAGTTTAGACATGCACTCAGGAAAGAATAGAATCACGGGAAGGAACAGACTAGATCACAAATGTATGAAGTTTGCAAATGTATGAGGTCTTTGCCCAGGAAAGCATACAACAAGACGGTTTTGAGGGGAACATGGGCAAAAATAGAATAGGAAGCTGTTCTGACTTTACACTCTTAGGGTGTTGCTGGTCGGCCCTATGATTTACACTAACCTCTGTCCTTGTACCTACTGAATGAGGATGTACTAATTAACTGTCCTGAACGTCTCTGTTCATGGGCCGGGGACCCAGGTGGGGGAGCAATATCGTTTTGAATAAATAAATTGCTAGCCTGTAGGACCACTGGAGGCAGCTTAGGCAATCACTGTGTGGTTGTTTGTCTAATTTGTTTCTCCTTTTCTGTGACTGAAAGAAATTGAAGGTGCTAATTGGATTGACATTAGACATATACATGCTAGAAAGAAGCAAAATTATGGTCATGATAATATTCCTTAAAGGATCCTTGTTTCATGGGTTTGTTTATTTTATGACATTCAAGATTGTGAAGGTAGGATATACACAGTAGACTAGCAAGCTTTCTATAACTCTACCCATACATTTTTTTTCTTTTCACTTGTGGCATTTTGAAATCACCAGTGATTTGATTGAATAGGACTGACTTAGATTGTTTTGAAAAAAACTAACATAAATTTACTTTACAAATATTAGAATATCACTGTCACACTGTCACTGTCATCCCATTGCTCATCAATTTGCTCGAGTGGGTACCAGTAATGTGTCCATTGTGAGACTTGTTCTTACTATTTTTGGCTATTGAATATGCCAGGGTAGCTTGCCAGGCTCTGCCGTATGGGTGAGATAGTCTCAGTAGCTTGCCGGGCTCTTCGAGAGGGGCGGAGGAATTGAATATCACACATTATAAATTGCAATTATTACCTAATTAAAGAGTAGAAACTTTCAGTTGCTCATGACAGAAAATTTTTATTCTATTTATCCAAGTAACTGTTTCTTATGGTCTTCAAGTTCTTTTAAGACATTTTTGTATTTTTTTTCAGTTTGTGTTTGAACTTGTTAAAATTTATTGATTTGAATGCTGCCTTCAAAGCTACTTATCAGATCTCTCATTAGTAGAAAATATGCACACCATATATTATATATATATAGCAATGGTATGCATTAGCACATATACTGTTAGTATATATCATACTAATTTGTTAGTAGACATCGGCATGCATAAATTAATATATTAATACATTATATTATTACCATGTGCTATATATTAGTATGTATATAAGTATATATGTTTAATTGGTTATAAAATATGCTTGGTCAGGTTACTCTATGAATTATGATGTTAAAGAGGACTTGCGTTCCTCTGAAACTCATGAATAAATCTAACTCTTAATGTTTTGTTGTGCTAGAGCAATAGCACAGCGGATAGGGCATTTGCCTTGCACACGGCCAACCGAGTTTCCATTCCTCCATCCTTCTCGGAGAGCCCAGCAAGCTACCAAGAGCATCCCGCCCACATGGCAGAGCCTGGCAAGCTACCCATGGCATAGTCGATATGACAAAAACAGTAATAAGTCTCACAGTAGAGATGTTACTGGTGCCCAGTCAAGCAAATTGATGAATAAGGGGACGAGAGTGCTACAGTGCTAATGTTTTGTTATTTCCCATTGAAGCAGACAGGAAAGTAGATAAGGAAGGATCCCCCTCCCCCGCCCCGTGGCAATGAGTTCTGGAGAAGTAATACAACCAATATCTCAACGTTTGTGTTTAGCAAAAAAGCCCCCACCTTGTGATCAGAGGAACTAAGGTCTGATAAGACCTTTTCTCAGCACTAGTACAGACCCAGAAAAAGCTGCACAAACCCCTCCCCCCTCCCCCAAGCTCCAGCAGGAACAAAGGCCAGGAAAGGAATAACAAAAAAGATCTTCACCTACTCCCAACTCTTCCTCCCTGGCAACTGCCCTAGCAATGAACTCTTACCTAGGTACAAAGCCCCATGTGGGAGGGGCTTGGGAGAAACCCCCGTAAAAGCCAGAGGACTCACTGCATATGCTGCCCGAGCCCACGTGCTGTCTGTGCTCATGTATTGCTGCTGAGCACATGTGTCACCCGAGCACGCATGTCGCCCACATCCCCCCCTTGACATGCGTACTTTCACACTTTCAAATATGCACGGTGCTCCCTCACCACTCTGGAGAAGCTCTTTCCCCTCCCCCCTGCCCTTCCTCAAAACTTCCAAATAAAATCTGTCTTTTGCTTCGCTGCTCATCTCCTGAAATTTTTTACTGAGAGAAAGGTGACGGGCCTGAAAGGCCTCCCTTTGTTTGTGCCCGAGTTTCAGGTCTCCAGTTGCAGAGAGACTAAGTCCACACGTGAAAATGCAAACGCAAGGAACTTTATTACTAGTCCGAGCCATCGCGAGCTCCAGCTAGCGTCCAAGTCTCATCCAACACAGTGGAGTCTTGACAAGGACCCGACTCCAAATCACAAGTGGTTTATATAGGGTTCAGAGTTAAGAAACAATTTCTATACTGGTCTATTTTTAGCATTGGCCCTATTAGCACAGTGATCAGCAATTAGACAATGGTTAGTATTTTCCATTTCCTTCTTTCAGGAAGAGTAATCTCTGGAGATTCTCCTTGAAATACATTTCATCTTTGAGTAAACACCTGAACCAAGTATTGCCACGAGCTGCTTCTATGGACACTTGGCTGCATGGTCACAGGTACAGTGGCCTTGTCCTTGGTTTCAGTCTACGCTCTCATGATGGTCTTGGTCATTTTAAAGCAAGAAGCCATTTGTTTCCATTTCTTACCACAAATTTGTCCAGGTGGTCATATTTCAGAACAGCACTAAATGTCATCTTGTTCTGCAGCTCTTGGGACCACTTTAACCATTTTATCACATGAGCAGCAATAGCATAAGACTTTGCGCTTCTTATGATCAATAAAGGTTTATGAATCTGATGTTTATCTGAAGATGTTGAGCATTCATTTCCTTCCCATATTGAGTTACTTACAGCAAATTATCAGGCCTTTCTCACACCATTCTGTATATATTGAAAGAAAAAAGCCAGATGGAGAAGACATCATTCACTAATAAATAACGTAGAGAGAAAACCAACAGATGAACTATATAAAAATATAGATTTTCAGACTGTAAAAATAATTTGTGGTTGCCAGAAAGGAAGGGGTGACAGGGCAGGAAAAGCAGAGCAAAGAGATTCATTATGTAGTAAAGGATAGGAATTGAACACTTTTTTTTTTTTTTTTTTTTTTTACTTTTTGGGTCACACGTGTTGATGCTCAGGGCTTGTTCTGGCTCTGCACATGGGAATCAGGAATAACTCCTGGCAGTGCTTGGCAGACTATATGGGATTCCAGGGATTGAACCAGGACTGGCGCATGCAAGGCAATCACCCTACCCACTGTACTATCACTCCAGCTCAGAAATTAGACCTTCAATGCCACTTGCATACAGGTTGATTTCCAGGGATGACCACCTGAAACTTAACAATGCTGCAATTCAATTGAAAATGAAAACTTAAAACAACTGAAATTTAAAAATTGATAAAAGAAACTTAAAATTTAAACATCAACAAAAGAAACCTCTAAGACTGATGCCTTTATTTAATGCTAACAAAATCTTGAAGAACTCTCAAAGTTTGCAATTCGATGAGCTTTTAAGGGCTACGTGCACCGGTGGGCACAAACAGGCTGACTATATTATGGATCTCCAGAGAGGCAGACCACTAGAAATTACTTGCCACAGATATCTCCATAGGTGTGGGCAGCTACAGATGGAGATAGAGATGCAGACACAGGCAGAGAACAGAATATGTTGTTTCTTGTGTTCACAGAGGCTGAGCAGTTCCCTGAGGCTGGGGCCTAGGAAAGCTGCTAGCAGGAGTTGGCCTAGTGCTAAAGCCTGAGGTCAGCCCCAGTCTGAGGTGGAAAACTTGAGAGAGGAGGAGTCAGGGGTATGCCAGAATGAGTGCTGGCGTTTGAGTGCCTTGAAGAGATCAGGGTGAGGTCACCTTCTTGAAGGACCCAAACACGAATCCCTCCCAGAGACCTCCCTCACAGACATGCTCTGAGTCTCATTTTCCCAGCCAACCAGGTGTTCTTGGGTTGGTCCAATGGGCACAAGTAGTTTAGCCACTGCTTAGTTCTGGTTCTGCAAAATGGAAGTTTGAAATGAAGGCGAACAGGGTGTCATTTCGTCAGACTCTCTGTGGGGTCTGTTCCTTCCTTCAACTTCCAGCTGCTTGGTGCCTCTCTTCTGAGAGAGAGGAGTGGATGGAGAAGTCTTTGTGTGTGTGTGGGGGGAGGGGGCAGGTCTGGGCCTCCTGGGCCTCCTTTTTTTTTCCTTTTTGGGTTACAGCTGGTGGTGCACAAGACTTACTCCTGGCTCTGCACTCAGGAATTACTCCTGGCGGTGCTCAGGAGACCATATGGGATGCTGGGATTTGAACCTGGGTCGGCCGCATGCAAGGCAAACACCCTACCTGCTGTGCTATTGCTCCAGCTCCAGGTCTGGGCCTCCTTTTGCCCCCATCTGACACAGAGTTTTTAAACCTCTTGCAATTTCCAAGGCTTCCTGTGAGAAATTCTGACATGAAGCTCTTAAATCTCTTGGAATTTCCTGAGCGATGTAAGCAAGCTTTCTTTCCTTCTTCCCTCCCTCCCTCCCTCCCTCCCTCCCTCCCTCCCTCCCTCCCTCCCTCCCTCCCTTCCTTCCTTCCTTCCTTCCTTCCTTCCTTCCTTCCTTCCTTCCTTCCTTCCTTCCTTCCTTCCTTCCTTCCTTCCTTCCTTCCTTCCTTCCTTCCTTCCTTCCTTCCCTCTTTCTTTGTAGGTCCCTGAAGCATTTTAGGATGGGATGTGACGGCCAATGAGAGCAAGCTAGGACTGACTGTTTGGTACCCAAGGCCTACCGCTGTTCTCCAGGAATGATAGCTTGAGCTACTGATGAATCATTTCTATGTGATGGAGCCTCCACAAAAGTCCTTCAAATCTGGGGTTCTCAGTACTTTAGGATGAAACTCATCTAAACACTTTGAGTTGTAATGTACCCTAACAGAAGTCCCTTCTAAATATTTCTTTCTGTACCTTTTAATCTGGTTGTTTAACTGTCTTTTAGAACCAGTCAGGAAATGTGAAAAAATATTTTCTTGAACGTAGTGAGCTGTCCCAGTAATTATGGAGCCTGGGATGAGTGTGTCACTTGTCTGCCATGTTGGATGGAAGTATGGGATGGGGTAGGAGCCCACCACTTGTAACTGCATATAAAAAGAGTGAAGCTTGAGGAAGTGCTTAGTAGAATTTGATGATAGTTTTGTGCAGCTGGTATCAGAACAGAATTGAATTAATTGAATTAAATGATATAGACAGTCCTCAGAGGGTTGGAAACTTGCTGCAAAGGTAAAACTCCATCCCTTTAGTGTCAGAAGTGTTTTAAAGGGAGAATAGATGCAACTTCTTCCTTCCTTCCTTCCTTCCTTCCTTCCTTCCTTCCTTCCTTCCTTCCTTCCTTCCTTCCTTCCTTCCTTCCTTCCTTCCTCCCTCCCTCCCTCCCTCCCTCCCTCCCTCTCTCCCTCCCTCCCTCCCTCCCTCTTTCTCTTTCTCTCTCTCTTTCTCTCTCTCTCTTTCTCTCTCTCTCTTTCTCTCTCTCTTTCTTTCTTTCTTTCTTTCTTTCTTTCTTTCTTTCTTTCTTTCTTTCTTTCTTTCTTTCTTTCTTTCTTTCTTTCTTTCTTTCTTTCTTTCTTTCTTTCTTTCTTTCTTTCTTTCTTTCTTTCTTCCTTCCTTCCTTCCTCTCTCCAAACTCCTTCTACCTCTTCTGATTACATTGGGGGTCCACTGAAATAATTCAGGATGCACTCTTCCTCTCAGACTCTCTAAGTCAGGCACATTCTCCACCTTGGGGATTCACCCACACCTCTAACTGAGATGGGTCCTTCTTTTCTTCTCTATCTGGAGATGCAACTGCATCTCAGCCAGAAATGTGTTCTCAGATCTTCATCTCTTGAGAAGTCCAAATTCTCTCTTGAACATCCTCTTTTCTCTCTCTCTCTCTTTCATATTTCTTTAAATAAAACAGTTTTAATACATACAAGCGTTTTAACTCAGTCACACCTTTTGCCACACACATACTCTTCACTGTTGTGCCCAAGAATTCACCATTCACAGGTTGTGTATATTAGTACATAGATCTTTTTGAGGTGCAGACCACAAGAAAGACTGATGTTTCCAGAAGCTTGTGAGAGGATCCAGCAAGAAGTTCTGAGTTTTCAGGGCCATTTATAATTAAAATAGGTTTTCTAGCAAGTTACAAATCAAAAGCATCAACTTTCCAAAGTGGTTCAGAGATGCATGTTTTCAGGAGTTGTTAGACTTTGTCCTACGCTCTTTCCTCTGCCAACTATACCTAGATAACAGCAGCATTGTGGTAATATCAGTGTTGTTTGCCCTAAATGTTATTCTTGACTATTCTTGCTTGTGAATTGGTTCAAAGTCTCTGGCATATATGCACTAGAATTCATCTCAATGTACTGGAATTTTGGAAAGGGTTTTACACACAATCATTTCTTGTTAAATCTCATAAGAAATATAAAAATTTATGATGTCACTGTATCACTGTATCACTGTCATCCTGTTGCTCATCAATTTGCTTGAGCAGGCACCAGTAATGTCTCCATTGGGAGACTTGTTACTGTTTTTGGCATATCGAATACGCCACGGGTAGCTTGCTAGGCTCTGCCATGCGGGCGAGATATTCTCGGTAGATGCTGGGCTCTCTGAGAGGGGAGGAGGAATCGAACCTGGGTCTGCTGCATGCAAGACGAATGTTCTACCCGCTGTGCTATCGCTCCAGCCCCAGTGGTATATTAAAGGTACAAAAAAAATCTAGTAAAACCCAGTGACTTTTATTCCATCTAAAAGAATCCTTCCATACCAGCAACACAAAGAGAAAGCTTTACTTTAAGGAATCAGCAAAGTCCATCTCAATTCAGGTCTCTTCACTATGCCAAGTGAGCTTCTGTGACTTGCACTTCTTAAATTTCTACTGGTAACCCTTTTCTGTCCAGAAAACACATAGGTGACCCCAGTTTCACAGATACAGATCAAACTGTTAGTAACAGCAAATCGCAACTTTTTGTTTAGTAAAATGATCCCATTTTTATTAATACTTTCAGATGAGAAATGGGGAAAATGACTATTCATTTGGTTACTCTAGATACACTGAACGTTTATTGAATTTGGTTTAAAGTTTCAGTTCAGCAGAGTGCACATTTTTTGCTTCTTTTAGGAATTAAAATGTAGACTTCACGATGGTGGATATTAAAATAGAAACTTTTGATTATGCAACATTGAAATAGGAAAGAAATAGAGAGCTAGTTAGCATATCTTTAGTTGCATAAAGACTTCAATATTCAAAAAAAAATGAACACTTTGGTATCAAGTCTATGAGGTGTGGAAGAGTGTTTGAATTTTCTTTTGAGTATATTGCCTTTATTTTTGAAGTTTTATGAATAACAAAGTAATGTGAGAACCTGGGCATGTCACCATCAGCTTTGTGATTGTAAGAGAGGCAATGAATGAGGTGATCAGCCAAGCGAACTGAAGAAAACAAGGAAAGAGAGGAATAGTGACCTCAGCACAGTGAACACTAGGTTCATATTAGTGGAGTAAATGATAACAGGCGATGCTAAAACCCCCCAAAGCTATAGTCCAGATACTTGGTTTGAAATTTCCCCTTTCATTTACTTTATTTTGTCTTAGCTTGCTGATATTTTTCTTTTTAAGAAAATTCCCCAGTGTTACCTAAAGAGGCATTTTTGAAAATCATACCCCTCAAAAAGGTATTATATCCAAATTGGTCTTATTATATCTCAGAGAGTTTTATTGAAAATACAATCATGACATTGAAAGAAAAAAATTCTTCCAGGATAAATATGTCTTAGAGTCAATATTCAATCTAGTAGATTTATAATCTCTTTTGGAATGCTATGGTGGTTACCTATTGGTACTGAAAAAGGAGTTAAGTGTATAAATCATTTAGACACAGGTGTTTCTGGCTAATTCTCATCATTCAATAGTGGGAGGAGCAGTTTGAGATCAACAGAGCAGGGAAACTCACAAAGAACTCTAGAGAATTAAGCAGGCTGACTTAGAGGATAAAGTTTAGGGGAAAGATTAGAGGATCCAAGTGTGGTGTAGAGTTTGGATTCTTCCCTTGACCTTGGAGGACATGTCAATTCTTTTTAGAAAGTGCCTCTAATACAACTTCAAAATCGCTAGTCAAAGAGATCTTATTAAGCAGAGCAGCCAATATTTAGCATTGCAATAGTTAGGGGGTTATATCTAGTTATTTCTGGTTTTTATTTTAATCATGCATCTCATCAACAAAATATTTTTGACTAATCCCAAAGATCTACTGATTTGCAAACCTTATTAATGAATGCTAGCTATTTTGCACATTCAGTATTAGTAACTGTGCTTTTTTTTTGCTTTTTGGCTCACTCCTGGCGATGCTCAGGGGTTACTCCTGGCTTTGCACTCAGGAATTATTCCTGGTGGTGCTCAGGGGACCATATGGGATACTGGGAATCAAACCCCAGTCAGCGGTGTGCAAGGCAAATGACCTACCTGCTGTGCTATCATTCCAGCCCCCAATAACTGTGCATTTTTATAATAAAAATAAGCATACATATATAAAATTCGTATTTTTTAAAATCATGCCTCATTATCTTGAAATGGTCACATGGCACATAACCTCCAACTTCTATTGTATTTTAGAGAGTTGGTTTAGACCTTTCTCTGGCCTGAATATACAGCAAGGCACAGGCTGTTTTTTTTTGAGGGGGTGTTATTTTTTTGGGGGGTTATGGGCTGGAACTTTCCAAGCAGTCCTCGAGGGTTTAAGGGCCATGCCTGATAACAGACCATCAGCTAGATAGGGTGCTTCATTACTCAGTCGGGCAGTGCTCTGTTGCTAGGGACCTACTGGTGTAGGAGTCCTGTAGAGCACGTGGGGTGGTGTGTGATACTGGACTTGGGCTTGCAAGATATCAAGAATGTGCCTCTGACCCTTGAATATCTCCCTGGCTCCAGCACTTAATTGTTATTAATTTTTGTGGGGGTGGGAGGGGGCCGGAGGCATTGAGGGAAGCCGTTCTCTGAAGCAATGCAGGGAGACCTCTGCAGTAGGCAGATGATATGAGGCCGATTGATTGGAAGAAGGACTGGAGTGTATGGACACAGGGATTTGGAGAATGGAGAAACGGATTCCTTTGGAAGTGCTCCTACCTGTTTGCCTTTTGGATGCTTTCCATTGCTTAAAAGTTTGGCAACGGGCATCAAGACTACAAAGGACCTTTCTTTAATGGTTAGCTTTCAGGGTGCTTGTTAGCAAATGGCTTTAGAAGGGGGTAACATGATTTCTAGAAACTACAAGGAATTAAATTCCTATTTGTAAGATTTCTCACACGCTGTTGACAGAGAAACTAAAGCAAGAGCCAGTGGCCCCTGGGGACTACTTTATGCAAATGAAGTTTGTGATCAGTGCATTTCTGATTGGTGGAAGTTTCTCGATAGGGCATTGGTCTAGTTGCACAAATGAGAAGCCTTTGGCTGGTCTCGGAGTTGCATCTAGTTGTTGGGTGGGTGTGGTAGGGCCCAACAAGACAGTGGCCTGAATATTTCCCAGGAACATAACTTCCACAACTAACTGACTGTTCAGTTTTTGCCCAGACTTGGGACAGCTCTGGGTTGCTGTCTTTTCTATTATATTTATTAAGAATCCTGCTCAGTGTCGGTAAGATAGCTAAACACTATTTTAGAACTGATCCCATTTCCCATAGTAACTTCCTCATGTATTCTAAATATAAAAACAGTAGTTTGGGAGATTAAACCTTTAATCAAAAGCTTAGCACTCTTCATCCGTCAGTGAGATTGAAATCGTGCTGGATGTTTCTGCAAGAAGTAATGTGGGTGGCATTAAATATTTTATTGGGAGTGGGTCTTTTATGGCTGTACTATTAAAATGAAAAACAAGTACTCTACAAATTTTTTCAAAGGTACAAATATTTAGAAGTTAGAATAAGAAAATTTGAAAACTCTAAATTGTTCTTTCTGCTTCCAGATCAGATGAAACATACATTTCAATGCATACTTTTTTTCTTGCTTGTTTAATGGAGAAACTGGTTTCCCATGTGCTTTGAACTCTTTGAAAAGCCTATGCTTATGTAGGCAAGATCTATACTGTTTCACATTGTAACAATTCCTGATGGGTATGAGGTTGTTCTGTTTTTTTCTTAATTTGGAAGTGGCAATTCAAACTTTTGAGAAAAATGATTTGGCTACTCAGATCATAGGCAAAAAGAAATTATCCCCTTTCATTTAGCAGAAAAAGCAGATATTGTCTAGTGGTCACAGAGAATGTTCTGATACATAAACACATCCTTGGTACCCGCTGAGTGGCACATGACACATATTTCATAAGTGTTCTACATTAATCAGAATTGACTATGATTATAAGTGTAATTTTCTTTGTGCAAATTAACTAGACTATCTAGGGATCTAAGATATTATCTTGGCCTTATTAATATTGTCCTTGAGCCAGCTTAGATGAAAAAAGTAGCAAGAACAAAAACGATGTTTTAAATGACCTTATCTACATCTTGTTGGTGTCTTTGATGTTTGTTCAGCAAGAAACCTGACAGAATTTTAAAAAGTAATTGTAATTTAAAAATAATTGTAATTGTTAAAAGAATTTTAAAATGTAATGAGTACTTGATCAACCCATTTGGCAGTCTCATTATCTCCACAGAGACTAGTTAGTTTACAAAGGAGGTGCCTTTTTGCAAGGAGAAGAGAAGGGAATGGATGATGAGGCTTGCTCATCAAACTCATGACACAGACTTGAGAGTAGAACTTAAATACCTAGCCACGGGTTTTTGCAAATTCAATTAATTTTTTAAGGCTTCTGGTCCTTAGATTTTGCTGTAGAGCCTCCCGATACCATTTGTTACAGCAATGTTTGATTTGCACAGGATAAAAATGATGTTCTCAATCAAAGACTATAGAGTAATAGGGGATGAATCCGAATACAATTGGTTAGTCTTAGGTTCTTGAACTCTCTTTATTCCACGTTGGTTTGGCTATAATGTTCACAGTTGTAGAGATCCTGGAAAAGAAAAAAATATGAGTATAAAATTAGGTAAACTAAGATCTCACAGACCAATCCATGTAATTGACAGGTCAAGAAACTTGGCTTCTTTGCTTCCTTATTTCATGATAAGTACACTTCTGGTTTCTTATTCACTGTATCATTGTATCATTGTCATTCTACTGTTCATTGATTTGCTTGAGAGGGTGCCAATAATGTCTCCATTCGCCCCTGTCTCGTACTAGTGTACACCAATGGCGTATTGGGGGCTTTTTCAGGATCAGGGGAATGAGAACTATTGTTATTACTGTTGCTGGCATATCGAGTATGCCACAGGTAGCTTGCCAGGCTCTGCTGTGCGGACTCGATACTCTCGGTAGTTTGCTGGACTCTCCAAGAGGGATGGAGGCTTTTTGGGGTGGCCTCTAATCATCTTTACAGATGTTCCCAGTCTACCGAATGTAGCTTTTGGTCAACTGGCATGTTGTAGAGATCTGCACACTGACAAACATGTACCTGCCTGCGTCTCTGGGCAGACCTGGGACATCTGTGGCCTCAGGTTGATCTCCTTGTGGTTTTTGGAGTGCTCACGGAGGTTGTTGAGCAGTGGGCAGAGCAGGACCCTATCTTGGAGGGTCTGTGCCAGGTCACACACCTGCGCTGAGTCCCAGGTCACCCCGTGGTTGGCTGATAGCACCCCAAAGTGGATGAGTCACTGAACACACTGCTTCCACAGCTCTATGTCTGACGGTGCTGCGACTCGGCCCGGCCAGGGCAGATGGTGACGCTGTGGCCACCACTGTGCTTTTCCTGTGCCCCACCAACACCATTCTGTCCAAATCTTGAAGAAACAGCCGGTGGTGTCCTTCAGGAATCATGTGTAGAGTTCCAACAGGGCTCATGCATAGCGTTCCATGCCTGGTGTGCTGAGCCATGCGTTGTCTAAGACGAGATGGTGAGGTCTCATGGAACAATGAGCTTGGAAGAGCGCAAGGGGTTCAAGTGGCATCAACGCCATCTTGCCTCCAATCAAATGTGGTGTGGTAATTACGGAAAATGAGTAGGGAGTGTCTTATAATGTGTTGCGTGGCTGCTCTTGAGGCTGCGCAGTTTAGGAATATGTTCACTCACACGTGAAGCTCGGCCCGAGCATGTGGAAAGTGGCCTGGAGCATGGCAGCTGTTGGGTTGTGAAGGTTGGCTGCCAGGGCTGGGTCCCTTGGGGTGGAGAGGGCTCTCACCTGCCTCCTCTGGGGAGCCCCGAGTGAAAACAGCCTGGCGTGGAGTCCAGTGTCGTGGTTATGGGGGTCTCATTTTATGCTCCCTTCTGGGAGAAGCAGCCGTGAGTTTTGGACGGTGGCCAATAAGGAGATTATCTGGCGCCAGCAGGAGGTGGCTTATGGGCGTGACCCCTGGGCCACCAGAGACTGGGGGAAGCAGGCAGAGGATCTCTGCTCCCAGGTCTTATTGAGCCCAGAGTCTAAAGTCCAAAGTTCCGCATCATCTGGGTTCTGTGGGACCTCACTCATGCGTGAGGTGTCTTATTACTTATGAAAGCTTAGAGAGAAATTTAAAGTTTTTAAGAGCAGGGATCTTATATTTTATTTACTGCTGTATCCCCAGCATTTTGTGGGCCTTTAGTTTATATATGTACATATGTCTTGTCAATAAATTAATAATGGCACATATTCTATTTATATATGTAGTACCTTCATTACCCATAATTGCTTTTCTCAGAGCAAACAAGTATTCCTGCTGTTATAAATAACAGTAGTCCCATATTGTTTTTATTATTGTATTGGAGTTTCTGATTTGTTTACTGTGGTACTTGTAGAAAACTAATTTTCTTTTAACCAAGACTGCATTTTTCTGTTTGAATAACTCTCCAGCATAACAAAGTATTATATCCTCTCCTAGGTAAAATATAGCTAAAATTTTTGGCACAATCATTTCTACTTTCTCTTTGGGGGATATTATGGATATTTGTATTTATTTGTTTTATTTTTATGGGTTTGTTTTCTTAAATTCAGTGACTGTAAATCAATTTTGCAACAAAAAATTCAAAGAAATTCTTTGGAGGGAAAAGAGTAGTCAGTTCTTAATGTTTGCCTAAAGGCTATCATCATTTTTGGAGAACCCTTTTATAAGATGAAGTTTCTATTCATATTCCTGGATCAATTTATCTTATCATAATAGAGAAGTACTTTATTTTATATTATGAATAGAGGTATGCCAAGAGTTTAAGTGTATCTCAATGCATAATACTCAGATCTGAATTTTGTAGATATGTTCTATTTCTGCTTTTTTGAGTTATCTAAAGGTTACCTTTGAAACATAATGTTATTACTTTAGTTATCACCACTTAAGTAGTGTTAACATTAACGTTTTAGACATGCAACGTTACTATACCACAGCCACTACCAGGGTGTCAATATCTGTCCAATACTATCCTTGGGTCCTTCTGCCCTAAGGGATACTATCATTGGGTAATGCCCGAGAACAGATGACTGGCTAAAAAACTTTGGTACATCTACACAATGGAATACTATGCAGCTGTTAGGAATAATGAAGTCATGAAATTTGCTTATAATTGAATGGACCTGGGGAGTATCATTTTGAGTGAACTAAGCCCAAGGAGGAGAGATAGACATAGAATGATGGCTCTCATTTGTGTATGTAAAAAAGAATTGTAATATGAAACTAATACTCAAGGACAGTAGAAACAAATGCCAGAAAGATTGGTCCATGGTTGGAAGCCCTCTTCAAGTGCTGAAAGAGAAGAAAATTGAGATAAATAAAGAACCATAATGACAATGATAGTTGGAAATGATCACTCTGGATAAGAACTGCATGCTGACCGTAGGTAAAGGACTAAACATGATAACCTCTCAGTATCAGTATCACAAACCATACTGCCCAAAAGGAGAGAGAAAGAGAGAGAAAGAAGAAAAGTGCCTGCCATAGAGGCAGGCAAGGGAATACTGGGGACATTGGTGGTGGGAAATGTACACTGTAGATGAATGAGTGATGGAACATTGTATGACTGAAACCCAATCATGAACATCTTTGTACCTGTATGTCTCACAGGAATTCAATTAAAAACTTCAAATAAACAAAATGGACTAGGAGATAGTAAGACAATTAAAATGCATGCCTAGCATGTACCTAACCCATGTTAAATCCTTGACACAGCATGATCCCCCAAGAATGACCAACCTAAACCCTGGAAGACCCCAGCACTGCCAGAATGACCCAAATCAATTCCCCAGGGCCTGAACAGCACCATATCACTGGGCCCATGTACTGAGCAGATGGTCAGTTTGGCTAAGAGTTGTAGGTGGAGCCATGGAAGGACCCTCTACACCCCCAAAATAAGCATAAAGTTTTAATACACTTCTTCCATAAAGACATAGAGAAGAGCGGGCAAATGAAAACATGCTCATCATTAGTGATCATTGGAGAAGAGAAATCAAACCCATAATGAGACATGACCGCATACCTAGATGGCTCTCATCAAAATGGACATCATTGTTAAGGCTGTGGAGAAACTGCACTGTAGCACTGTCGTCCCCCATTGTTCATCGATTTTCTGGAGTGGGCACCAGTAAGATCTCCATTTTGAGACTTGTTGTTACTGTTTTTGGCATATTTGCCAGACTCTACTCTCGGTAGCTTGCTGGGCTCTCCGGGAGGGATAGAAGTAACGAACCCAGGTCGGCCGCGTGCAAGGCAGATGCCCTACCCGCTGTGCTATCGCTCTAGTCCAACCCTCATTCACTGTCACTTTTAATGAATCTATAACTTGCTATAGCCATTTTGGAAACAGTATGGGATTTCCTCAAGTAGCTAAAACTAGAGTGACTATATTACCCAGCAATCTCATTTCTTGGTACCTATACAAACAATATGAAAACACTAACACCCAAGTTTTATCCAGACCAATTTTTATTGCATGGCTCTCTGAAATTGATAAGACATGGGAACAACTGAAGCACCAATTCATAGATGATTAGATTTCACGTGTAGTTAGATATACCAAAAGTTCTTTAACCAGTCATCTGTTCTCAGGCACTTGAGCTGTTTCCAGATTCTGGCTATTGTGAATAGTGCTGCAATGTACACAGAAGTGCAGATGGCATTTCTGCTGTGTGTTTTTGCGCCCCTGGGGTATATTTTCAGAAATGGTATTCCTGGATTGTATAAAAACTCAATTTCTAGAGGAATTTATTGAGGAATGCCTATTTGTTTTCCAAAAAGGCTGGGCCAGTTGGAATTCCCACCAACAGTGAATAAGAGTCCCTTTACCCACATTAGTGCCAACACTTGTTGTTCTTGTTCTTTTTGATGTGGTCCAGTCTTTGTGGTTTCCTTAGTGCCAATGACTGTGTGCAGACCTTTTGTTTATTTTTAAATGGAACTATTTGCCTTATTGCTGAGTTATATAAGTTTTTAAATAATTATAGATTTAGACTTTTATCAGATTTATGAATGATATACAAATATTTTCTCCCATTCAATACACTACCTTTTAAATTCTATTTGTATTTGTTTTGCATAACAGTGTTTCATTTTATATAACCTCAGTAATTTATCCCTGTCATCATTTCCCTTGCCATTGAGATTGAATTCCATAGATATTTCTATTGCGTTATCATAGAATATCATGCCTATGTGAATTCTGTCACTATTAAATTATTTAATACAACTAATTTTTTATTCAGAATTAGAAAGTAATCTGGTTTCATTTTTTTTAATACATGATTGTCCAGGTTTCCAATATATTGAGAATATTCTCCTTTCTCTGCTCTGTGAGCATTTTTCTTTGATATGCATTAAATATTGGGCTTCTTTCTGGGTTCTTAATTCTGTTCCATTTATCTGTGTGTCTATTTTTATTTCAACACCATTCAATTTTTATTACTGTCACTTTGTGGAACAGTTTGAAGTCAGTAACTTGTTGCCTTAATTTTTTTCCAACTCAGGAATGCTATAGCCATCAATTCTTTATACTATCTCTATCACTGTATCACTGTCATCCCATTGTTCATCGATTTGCTCGAGATTCCAGTAACGTCTTCATTTGCCACTGTTGCATGGTAGTATAGCTCAATGGCATCTGCTCACTCTGGCAACCTGAGAGCATGATGTTGTTACTGTTTTTGGCATATCAAATAAGTCACAGGTAGCTTTCCAGGCTCTGCTCTGAGGGAATATTATCTAAGAAATCTTAAACTTTTTTGTTTTATGAAAATTCTATTTGTAATATTACTGGGATTTTATTAAGTATTTATTTTTTATAAAATCATATTTTGACTAGGCTTGGGTTTGATTCCTCCATCCCTCTTAGAGAGCTCTGCAAGCTACTGAGAGTATCCTGCCCTAATGGCAGAGCCTGGCATGCTACCCGTGGTGTATTCAATATGCCCAAAACAGTAACAAGTCTCACAATGGAGATGTTACTGGTGCCTGCTTGAGCAAATCAACGAACAATGGGATGACAGTGCTACAGTGCTACAGGGCAATACTTTCTATTTTGATCCATATAAAGTCTTTTAACTTCTCCATGCCTTGTTCTCTTTGTGCCTTGTTTTATTTTTTTATTTTATTTTTTTAATTATTATTATTTTTTTGCTTTTTGGGTCACACCCAGCGATGCTCAGGGGTTACTCCTGGCAGTGCTTGGGGGACCATATGGGATGCCGGGGATTGAACCCGGGTCGGCCACGTGCAAGGCAATCGCACTACCTGCTGTGCTATTGCTCCAGCCCCTTGTGCCTTGTTTTAGTACTGTCCTGTTATTTTGGTAATATCTGTCTTTAAACTTCTTTGCTATATTAATTCCCAAGTCCTTAATATTTTGAACACAATTAAGTGTGAAAATAACTTTTGAATTGATGCTAAGTATTTTAACTAACTACAAATAGGAGTGTTTTCTTAATTTCTAATCTCACTATTTGCTTAGAGGAATATAATAGAATTTTTTGGGGGGATTTGGGGTCACACTCAGCAGTGCTCAGGGTTTACGCTTAACTCTTCACTTGTGAATCACTCCTGGTGCTGCTCAGTGGACTATATGGGATGCCATGGATTGAACTTGGGTCAGCTGCATGCAAGGCAAGGCCCCTACCAGCTGTACTATTGCCCTAGCCCTTGTGATAGGTTTTTTTTTTCCCTTTTTGGGTCACATCTGGCGATGCAAAGGGGTTACTCCGGGGTCTGCACTCAAGAATCATTCCTGGTAGTGCTCAGGGCATCTCTGGGATGCTGGGAATCAAACCTGGGTCAGAATCAAACCTGGGGTGGAATCAAACCTGGGTCGACCATGTGCAAGGCAAATGCCCTACCCGCAGTGCTATCACTCCAGTCCCTGTAATAGAGTTCTGTATGTTGATTTTGTAATCAGCCACATTGCTGTCTTAATTTATTATTTCTGATAGCTTTTTCATGGAATCCTTACATTTTTCTTATACATATTACATCATCTGCAAATAACAATATTTTTATTTATTTCCATTGTGGATTCCTTTTGTTTCTTGGTTTTTAGTTGTCCTGGCTAACCTCTTAATACCAGTGACATAGAAACAATGATAGTGGACAACACTGTCTTCTAATACATTACAATTGTTTGCTTGAATAATTAATAATAAGAATGGTGGTAGCTCAACATAATAGAAATGTTCCTATTTCATTCTACAGATGCCTTAAATTTTAAGGTCTTATATTGTATAAAAGTCTCACTATATTTGATTTTTAAAATTCATTTCTGGGTCCTCCCTAGTAGTGCCCAGGGTTTATTCTTGGCTCTATGTTCAAGGATCACTCTTACCTGGACTCAGGGCACCTAATATGGTGCTGGGGGTTGAATCTGGGTAGGTTGCATGCAAGGCAAGCGCCTTACCCACTATACTAACATTCTGCTTCACTTAAAAGTAATTAATTTTACAGCATATGTTAGATGTGCTACAAGTGTGTGATAAAGAAGGCACTTCAACACGTTTAAAATTACATCCATTTATTTACTCTTTTACAATGTGAATATTTAATATGAACCCTCCACGATATTGAAGATAAAGGTATCTTCAAAGGTGACACGGAACTAAGCAATCTAGTAAAAACAGAGATCAACAAATGGGACTACATTAAACTAAAAAGCTTCTGCACCGCAAGAGATACAGTGACCAAAATCCAAAGACTATCCACAGAATGGGAAAGGATATTTACACAATACCCATCAGATAAGGGGTTGATATCAATGGTATATAAAGCACTGGTTGAACTCTACAAGAAGAAAACATCCAACCCCATCAAAAAATGGGGCAAAGAAATGAACAGAAACTTTACCAAGGAAGAAATACGAATGGCCAAAAGGCACATGAAAAAGTGCTCTGCATCACTAATCATCAGAGAGATGCAGATCAAAACAACCATGAGATACCACCTCACACCACAGAGACTAGCACACATCCAAAAGAACAAAAGCAACCGCTGTTGGAGAGGATGTGGGGAGAAAGGGACCCTTCTTCACTGCTGGTGGGAATGCCGACTGGTTCAGCCCTTCTGGAAAACAATTTGGACGACTCTCAAAAAATTAGATATTGAATTCCCATTTGACCCAGCAATACCACTGCTGGGAATATATCCCAGAGAGGCAAAAAAGTACAATCGAAACAACATCTGCACATGTATGTTCATCGCAGCACTGTTTACAATAGCCAGAATCTGGAAAAAACCCGAATGCCCCAGAACGGATGACTGGTTGAGGAAACTTTGGTACATCTATACAATGGAATACTATGCAGCTGTTAGAAAAAAGGAGGTCAAGAATTTTGTAGTCAAGTGGATGGGCATGAAAAGTTTCATGCTGAGTGAAATGAGTCAGAAAGAGAGAGACAGACATAGAAAGATTGCACTCATCTATGGTATATAGAATAACAGAGTGGGAGACTAACACCCAAGAACTGTAGAAATAAGTACCAGGAGGTTGACTCCATGGCTTCGAGGCTGGCCTCACGTTCCGGGGAAAGGTCAACTCAGAGAAGCGATCACCAACTACATTGTAGTCGAAGGCCATGTGGGGGAAGGGAGTTGCGGGCTGAATGAGGGCTAGAGACTGAGCACAGCGGCCACTCAACACCTTTATTGCAAACCACAACAGCTAATTAGAGAGAGAGAACAGAAGGGAATGCCTTGCCACAGTGGCAGGGTGGGGTGGGGGGGAGATGGGATTGGGGAGGGTGGGAGGGACACTGGGTTTACGGGTGGTGGAGAATGGGCACTGGTGAAGGGATGGGTTCCCGAACTTTGTATGAGGGAAGTATAAGCACAAAAGTGTATAAATCTGTAACTGTACCCTCACGGTGATTCTCTAATTAAAAATAAATAAATAAAAAATAAATAAATAAAATTACATCCATTTATTTACTCTTTTACAATGTGAATATTTAATATGAACCTTATAGCAATGATGGTTGTAGAGTACTAATACGCAAAATCATCTGAAGATTTTTTTAAAGCGCAGATTTCCCCCCATCTTTTCTCAGTACTTCAAGAGTAAATCTGGGGAAAAAATTTGCATTTTGAATAAGATACCTAATACCAATCCAAAAACCATACTTTGAAAACAACTGACATAAAATATGAATTAAAATTTCTCATACATACTTTAATTCAAGGCTTATGTGTGAATCATATTCATTATATGAAATATGTAAGAGAGATAAAAGCTTTTCTGATGGCAAAATATAAAGATTCTTCAGATAGCTTCTGCATCATAGAAATTAATTTGAGTATCATAATCTCTGTTCTCTAATTAAAAAAAGTAATGGTCTTTAGGATTTATTTTTCATACATTTTTCATTTAGTTACCTTCATGTTAAAATCTAGTGTAATCTGAAGAATATATTCTGATTTCACTTGTTTTATATGCACTTAACTGTGCATATATATAGATCTATGCAGTTTTTGCAGATGGTTAAATTTGTGTAACTCCACACAAATCAAGATACAGAACAATTTCACTCTCACAAAGATCTCCTTTTTCCCACTTTATTTAAACATTGTGGTTTATAAAGTTCATGATGCGTTTGTTCCAGGCATTCATCTTCCCAGTAGCAATTCTCCCACCAGTGTGATCTTATCTTCACCCTTGTCATCATTTTCCCAACCACTCTTCAAGGCTGGCCCCAGCAGGCCCCAGATAGTTTATTTTATGTTACTTGTCACCTCTAACTAGTTAATGGGCATATTAGAGATAATTTATTAAACTAAAAATTCACAGAGATCTCTTTACCTCTTCACAGCAACCTCCATTTCTTTACTCCTGGTCTAAATTCTTAACCATTCCATTCTAGGAATGTGAAGGTAACATTTCTCCCAATTTAAAATTCATGTCCATTTTATACCAACTATGGTAAGATTTAGAGGTATGAGATTTGGGAGAGACATATTTCTAATGGCCACCAGGCCTGCACTATGCATATTGTAGTCCTACTTAAGGTAAAATGAAAGTATTGGTTTATACATGATGGGTTTTTGTTTGCACAGTACCTTAGAAAGACTGTGATTGCTAAATGTCAGACATGCATATTTTCTCACTGATATGAAAATAGGTCACTGCAGTTTGGAAAGACCAGATCTCTGCTTGGAATTAATTTCTAAGAAGGGTTGCCTCAGTTCTGTGGTCTTATGTGTCAGGAGGGGGGGCAGTACGGCGGGGGGTATTAGAAGTACCTGCCCTTCTGTCTATACCATTAACCACTTCTGTAGGTTGTGACCATTAGTCTGAAATGCTGGTGAGACATTGAGTTATTGGTGTCTCTATCAAGAATATCATAAATGTCAAGAATAAAACATTATTAAATGATTAGGGGCTAATGTCTTCTCACAGGAAAAGTGTGAGAAAGTTGGGGGGATGGGATCTTGACACACAGTCTATAAGAGAATTATTTTAGTTTCTTTCAGAGAGAGAAAGCCCTATTTCCCAGAACTGTGTGTAAAATCTAAGGTCAAGTCGTTACTTTGTGACACTGGGTGAGCTGACTACTTTGACATTCTAAAGTTCAAGCCTTGCAATGGTGTTTCCTTAATATTGATAACTACAGTAGAAATCAAGAAATGATAATTGTTGTCTTCATTCTTCATTACTCCTCACCTCAATAAGCCCTGCTAATACTTTTCTGCTTAAAAATTAACCAGAAAAGACTGAACCTGGTAGGCAAGAAATTTTACAGTTTCCATTCATGTTCTATTTATTTTGTGAGAGTTGGTTTTTTTCCATACCTGAGAATGTGCTCACAGATTTTTCTTGTTTTTTTTTTTTTGTTTGTTTGTTTGTTTGGTCACACCTGGCAATGCACAGGGGTTACTCCTGGCTCTGCACTCAGGAATTACCCCTGGTAGTGCTCAGGGGACCATATGGGATGCTGGGAATCGAACATGGGTCGGCTGCATGCAAGGCACATGCCCTACCCGCTGTGCTATGGCTCCAGACCTCACAGATTTTTCTTTTTTTTTCCATCTAGCTCAATGACCCTCAACATTTTTATACTAAAGATGATTGCATAGGATTTTAGGGATAAAATTTTGCATGCTGGAGCCAGAGAGAAAGTACAGGGGTTAAGGTACTTGCCTTGTTTGTGACTGACTTCCAATTTGATCCCCAACACAACAGATGGTCTTCTGAACACTACCAAGAGTGAACACTGAGCAGTGCCAGGAGTAAACCCTGAGTATATGACCCCAAAAGAATCATCATCACCACTAACAACAGTACGAACAACAAAAGTTTATATGTATATATAATTTGCTGATATTTGAAGATGCTTTTAAGGGTATTTTACTTAAATATATCTAAATAACCATATAGAACCCTTTTCTACTCGTTTAGCAACTTATCTTTGTCTAAGACGAGATTTCACTCACATATTTTCGTGAATTATTTCTTATGACTGTTGCTCCAGTCCTGTGAAGCAGAAAAAGGCAGATGTTATCTCCGTTCACTGCGTGATAAGCTTTTGAAATGTTATTTATTAATCATTGTGCTTTTCTCTCTTGTCCTTCCTTGTACGTGACTCTTCCCACGACCAAGGGGTTCATTAATACTTGACCTTAAATTTGGTCATCGTTCTTGTACCAGGATGGCAGAAGAAAGAGTCAGTCACTCTCTATGGGCCGATTTTAGAGAGAAAAGAAATGCTTCTGAGAATCAAAGAGGAAGACCCTTGAATGAGCAGATAGAAATCTATGTCCTAATAATGGCTGACAAAGGGAATCGGAAGAACCTCAAGAGTTCTACTTGCTAAAGAAGTTGGAGAGAGAATTAGGGATTAAATAGGTCAGAGAGTTCAGAAAAATTTTGCTGGAACTTTGGATCTATGACTCTGCCTGGAGGATGCACTGCGATAAATTATTGAGTTGTGTGACTTCCTTACATTGTCTGTGACCAACATGGGGAGTGAATGGATGGGGACCAAATCAATAACTGCAGGCATCCCCGTTGCTACCAAGGGTATCCTGCATGTTTATTGTGTTGAAGACATGCCTGGTAGCATGACCCTTTTTATAGAATTGTTGTTGGACTCTGCACTCTAATTTTCTGAGTTCAATCCAAAATGGACTACACAACTTTTTTAGTGGCTAGAGTATTTCCTAGCTCTATCTAGCCCACGTAGAGTCTATCTGAAAGAAGAGCACTCTACTGATGCTAGCATTTAGATGGAATAGGATTTTGGCACAAGTTTTCATTTGTTGTCAACATATATTTTTAACCAGGGAGGAGGAAGCTGTTAAACTGGGCTGGTAGTTTAGTCTCCATAACCTCTATGTTGTTTGCTTTACCACATCATTTCTCACTATCTGCTGAATAGAATTGAGCTAATGAAGGTTTTTGAGAGATTTTGTGAGACAGGATGAGAAAGAAGAAATCAATGGAGACAGGAGAAGATATTAATATTAATGTATCAAAGACTAGGATTGGCTCATAAGAGTCTTTGCATTTCTTAATACAGTGGTTGCAAAACTATGAGATTCTTTTAGTTCAGAAAAATATAAATTATTTCTGCCTCTGCAGAAATGAAAAAATGTGAAATTTGTTATAATGACTTTTTAAGTGTAACCCATCAATTTATATCTTCCTAAGCATATAATTTAGACCATTAATACTTATCTATTATCTATAAATCTATCTCCCCTCTTTAAGACATAATATTTGCCAAGACTAAGGCTTAATGATATAAAATAAATAAGGTGAGGTTAAGTAAGGACATAGAATATGTACTATTCTATGGGCATCTAAATGTAACTTCATGTATGTTGTACCAAGCATTAAGATAGAGTGGAGCTAAGAGTTTTGCTGTACACGGTCTCTGTTTGATATCTAGGTTGAAACTTGATTGCAAGGTAGAAATAGGGGATATGAGAAGTCATTCCAGCCAAGAAAATGAGGAAATTTAGAGCTACTACATAGGATGTGTGGGACAGAGGATAGGAAATCAATATATAGAACAAAGATGGAGGAGATGGTGAATGGGCAGATAGGCCAAACAGAGTGTGCTTAATGGGGATGTTGAATTGAGCAGATCTTCATAGCTTTATCTCCATTCATCTATTACCTTCACGGTTCTCTCAAACTTGAGTGCTTTTTTCTTTTTAAGTCTACCACCAGCCTTTTGACCACAGATTTACATATATATATATATATCTGTCTGCAATATTTTGCTTTTTCACATGTTTTTATCTTATTCCCTTTATTCAAACATACTGATCTTTTTCAGGAAGTAATCTGGAGTTCTGATCTCTGTCAATGATTGAGAATCAGGGATGCTGTCTTGTTTGCCAAGTCGTTAAAAATCAGATGAGCTGGACACGTAATGCAATTTGGAGACGACCACTGGACTAGAGCTATTACTGACTAGATTCCACTGGACGTCAAAAGAATGCCTGGCCACCCACCTATGAGATGATCAGACTGCTTCATCAAGAGCCTGAATGAACAGTTTGAGGCTTTTTGTGTTCCTGGAGCGAGCAGATGCCTTTGGGCTACACTAGCATGTGGCAGGGATGAATGGAGATATTACTAGTGCCCGCTTGAGCAAATCGATGAACAACGGGATGACAAGTGATACAAGTAATACTGGTCTTTTAATCTTTCAGTCTTGTTTCAATTTCAGAATAAACAATCCTTCTAAATCTGCCCAACCTAACATATTAAGTTTCTATTTGCTAATCTTCTTTTACAGTTTCCAAATATTTACTATGATGGAGTATACAAATGATCTGTTGTAATTTATAATCTCTATAATTATTAGGTATGGCATGGAGTTATTATTACCATTATTAAATAACTCCACTAAGTAAAAAAGTAAACTTCTAAACTAAATGTCATATTTTACTATCATCATCATCATCATTATCATCATCATCCCGTTGATAGTCGAATTTCTTGAGTAGTCTCAGTAACCTCTTCATTCGTCCTATCCCTAAGATTTTAGAAGCCTCTCTCTACTTGTCCTTCCCAATGATGCCACATTGGAGGCTCTTTCAGGGTCAGGGGAATGAGACCCAGCTTGTTACTGGCTTTGGCATATGACTACACCATGGGGAGTTTGCGAAGCTCTCCCATGTGGACAAGAAACTCTCAGTAGCTTGCTAGTTTCTCCCAGAGGGAGAAGTAAGTTATAAGATATAGCATGGAGAGGGGTCTTGAGCATGGCTGTGGCTAGGTTCCGGAGGTCTTTGGCCTCCAGGAGTTCTGCTCGGGGTGGGGAGGGAAGCTGGAGCCCATCCCCTCTGAGGGGCCCCGGGGAAGACAGTCAGGCACGCGGGCAAGAGACTATATATTTTACTATAACAAACAAAAAATCATAGCTGAACAATAGCTAAACAGGTCTGAAAAAGAGACTTTCTCCTGTACCCACTATACAATTCTTGACCACTTATTCACATTTTGAAGAATTTAATTTTTTTCCCACATGCTTGAGCCGAGCCTCACACATGAGCAGCCGTGTGACAAATCACCATGCACCTCTCAGAGAGCCCAGCAAGCTACCAAGAGTATCCTGCCTGCAAGGAAGAGTCTGGCAAGCTCCCCCTGGTGTATTCGATATGCCAAATACAGTAACAATAACAGGTCTCATCCCCTGACCCTGAAAAGAGCCTCCAATCTTTAGGAAAAATGAGTAAGGTGAGGCTGCTAAAATCTCAGGGCTGAGATGAATGGAGATGTTACTCGTGTCCGCTTGAATAAATCAATGAAAAATGGGATAACAGTGATACAGTGACGGATGGCAACAATTTTTACCATAGCATGGTTTTATTTGTCTTCACTTATTCATCTTAAAATTTCCTGACACATTCCTAAGATACTCAATCTCCTCACTGTGCTTCAAATCCTACCATTCCTGCAAGATTTCCAAAGGATAAATTTATAAAGAAAAATGAGGCAATAGTGTAAAATTCAGAATTATCTTTATAAAGCTTAAATCCAGGACAAGGAGCAAGATAAGGTAACTTTGGAAGAAACTTCATGTCAAGAGAACATAGTACTGACCTTGAGGACTACAACATAGCCTTAGAAGAGAGCTAAGGTTCACCTTGGGGTTGGACACTAAAATTTCATAAGAAATCCTGACCCTGATTTAGTCTCTGTGCTCAGATCAGGTCAGTGTATTTGTTATCTGATCATTTATTCTGGTTGTCAGTTCCACCTCTTCATATTTCAACTCCAGATCCTTCTCATCAAACCTTCTTGCTTACCCTTTATCTTTCCTACTGCTCAATTACAATGCCTCTAAGAAATGTGGAGGTTGGTTTTGATGCCCATGGTTTGGCTATATCTGTTCATATAAGGTGTGATTTTTAACTCTGATAACATTATTTATCAATATAATTCTCTAGTTTGCAGAGTCAGGCTTTCCTGAAGAAATTGCATTCGACCTGAAGTTTGACCAATTAATTTTCTGGATTGAGTGGAGAAAAAGGGGGAGAAGGAAAAGATTTCTGCCCCAAGTACTAGCAGCTCTGAGCCACATGCATAACTGAGGAATTCAAAGTAGATCTCTGAAACTCCAAGTGTGGCATAGAAAGTTGTGGAGAGGGAAGGTGGATCACATCCTGGGGTGCACAAAATGGCCTTAGTCTGAAGTTCTTTAAGGAACCAGTGAAGCATTTTGAGCAGAGGGATGATCAGATTCCGTGAGAGTTCTAAAAATTTCATGTTGGATGTTCTGTGGGGTAGATTATAGATGGCACCCAAGGAGCTATGTGTTGAACTGGTTTGAAATACAGTGTAGCTGCACACATAAGTGATGGTTTGTGTTAGGGTCCCTGCTGTGGGGACAGGGATAATTGGGTAGGTTCAGGCATTGTGAGTGGTTAAAATGATCAGTAATTCACAATTTTACTTTCTCTGACACATTGGCTGTGCTTCACACCCCTTCCATTGTCTTATTTGTCTAATGTGCCACTTCCTGCTGGTGCACTTGCATACCAAATGGGTTTCACATTTGATGCCTGGTTTATACCTTGAGCCTTGGTCCACTGTAAAATTACTCTCTTTACCCTGTTGCTCCCAACATTTCTCTTGACCGATGAAATCATTGTCTTCAGATATTATTTTTGGACCCCGGAACTTCTATTACATTTGCTTTCCTGCCATATTCCTCTATACTCTCCAAGTTTAGAAAATGCTACTCATCATCCACAGCACAAATCTTATTTCCCATGAAAACTGTTCCTGAATGTTTAACCGCAAATAACCCTTTCTTTCTTTAACTTCCAGTGAACCTGACTTTTAAAATATTTTGAATGAAATTGGTCAGCATTTACGTGTTCACTTTCAGATACAGATTCCATCCACTCTCTGATGTTTTGTATATCTTAGAAAGCTGACCTCTTGCTAGGATTTTTCTGGTCTTCCTCAATTTAGGCTGATGGGAGGTACTGGAGACCAGTTCAGAAAGTTCCATTCCACCATGCTTCTCTTACTGGCCTTTAAGCTCAAAGAGCATCTAACATTTCTGATTAGATCCTACCTTTTAGAACATCAGAGAGAAAATTGTATCTAGGGGGGAAAAGGAAGTTAAGAAGAATTCAACTATTAGTGTTTATTAACTGTCTTTGAGCGACTAATTCACCTCTTTTTATCACTAGTCTTTTTTGTAACATGAAGTCGCCTATTTTATGAGGTTAACTTGTGGTTATTAAATTTGGGAATGAGAGTATTTTGCAAAGTACAAAAAAGACATAAGACCTAAAACACCTTATTTGGCATCATGTTTATCTTCATACAAATGACCCATATTTGCATAAACATAGTATGCAAATATGCTAAAAGATGAAAGACGAAAATCATTGCATATTTTGTCTAATCTTCCTGTGACTTATGCACCATTACTGTTCATTTATAATAGTTGCTCATTAAATATATATTAATAGTGCTTTTAGAATCATAATTTCTTTTTACTATTCTTTTGTACATTCAGTTCTGTTAGTAATTGAGTTTCAGGCATATTATGTGAGAGCATCAGTGTCCCTCATCCAATGTCTCAAGGTTCCATCCCATCCCTGTACCTGACCTTCTTGGAAAATTCAGTTTGAAAGGTCAACTTTCAAAAATAATATAAAGAAAGAAAGAAAGAAGGAATAAAAGAAGGAAGGAAGGAAGGAAGGAAGGAAGGAAGGGAGGGAGGAAAGAAGGAAGGAAGGAAGGGAGGGAGGAAGGAAGGGAGGGAGGAAGGAAGGGAGGGAGGGAGGGAGGAAGCAAGGAAGAGGAGGGAGGGAGGAGGGAGGAAAGAAAGGAGGAAGGAAAGGAAGAAGGGAGGGAAGAAAGAAAAAAAGAAAGAAAGAGAGAGAGAAAGAGAGAAAGAGAGAAAGGTCAGCTATCAGTGTCTCTTATGCCTCTTATTATGGCCATTCTCTTATTATGTCTTTAGTCTCCATTATCTGCAGAGGTGACTGCACTGTGCTGTCTCAGTTTTTGTCTCCTTGAGAGAGAAAAATTTACTTAGGAGACCCAAGGCAGGTTAGTTGTAAATTTTATTACCAAAAAAAAAAAAAGAAAAGAGAATAAAGAAGTAGAAAAAAACATGCTTTGGGCAAGGTTTAGAAAAGGCTGGTCCAAGAAATGGGTAGCATTCCCCAAGAGAGGTTGTGAGTTTCTATTTTCCATTGCTCCCCCATTTTTCCCTTTGTTCCCAATATCAGAATTTCTTCATTTACTGTTTGCCTAGAAATTCTTGGCTCTAGGTGGCTTTATCTCTTCAGGATGAAAGAGAAGCAGCACCTTGTCCATTCTGGAAGCACTCTCTGTAGGGTTCTGGCTCTAGGCATTCTGGGGTATGAGAGCTCTATGCTCTGGTTCTGGATAATTTTTTTTCTTTCATCTGTGTCATTTTCACAGAGGGCCTCGGTGGTCTCTGATGGTAGTAACCACACCCTGTTAAGGTTAGATCAACTCCCTACTCTAACAACTAGGTATGAGAAAGGTCATTCAGTAATGGTCCTTCGTCCTCTAGCTCCTTTCATCATGATACCCTCTAGCTCCACTAATGGAGCACTGAATAGAGTGATTTTATCTTTTCTTATAGCTGAGTACTAGTCCATTTTGTATATATGTATACCATGGTTTCTTTATTCACAAATCTATTGATAGGCAATTGAGTTGATTTTAAATCTTGACTACTTTAAACTGGGCTGCATGAACAAAAGAGTATAAATATCTTTTCGCAATATTGTTTTTGGGTTCTTGGTATAGATGCCAAGAAGTGAAATTGCTAAATCATAAGAAAGATCAATTCTTAATTTTTTGAGTGGTATTTATGCTACATTCCACAGAGGGTGAACCAGTTGACATTTCCAAGAGTAGTTAAGAGTTCCTTTTTCTCTCCTTATGCAGCTGCACTGGTTGTTTTTTCTTTGTCTTTCTTTTCTTCCTTCCTTCCTTCCTTCCTTCCTTCCTTCCTTCCTTCCTTCCTTCCTTCCTTCCTTCCTTCCTTCCTTCCTTCCTTCCTTCCTTTCTTTCTTTCTTTCTTTCTTTCTTTCTTTCTTTCTTTCTTTCTTTCTTTCTTTCTTCCCTCCTTCCCTCCCTTCCTCCCTCCTTCCCTCCCTTCCTCCCTCCTTCCCTCCCTCCCTCCCTCCCTCCCTCCCTCCCTCCCTCCCTCCCTCCCTCCCTCCTTCCTTCCTTCCTTCCTTCCTTCCTTCCTTCCTTCCTTCCTTCCTTCCTTCCTTCCTTCCTTCCTTCCTTCCTTCCTTTCTCCCTCCCTAACTCCCTCCCTCCCTCCCTCCCTCCTTCCTTCCTTCCTTCCTTCCTTCCTTCCTTCCTTCCTTCCTTCCTTCCTTCCTTCCTTCCTTCCTTCCTTCCTTCCTTCCTTCCTTCCTTTTTTATATTATTTTTGAACTTAGTCTCACTGGTCTGAGATGATCTTTCTCTCTCTCTCTCTCTCTTTGAAATTTACATGTCTGTCATGACAAGTGATGAAGCGCACTTCTTTATATATCTATTGACTGTCCATATGTCTTTGAGAAAATGTCTAGTTAGCTCTTCTCCCAATTTAAAGAAAATTAAAAATAATTATTTGAAATTATTAAAAAATATAAAAATTTAAAGTTATTCATGATTGGGTTTCAGAGATACAATGTTTCAACATCAATTCCTTTACCAGTGCCCACTACCATTCACCAATTTTCCCCTCTCACCCCATTTGCCTTCCAACCTACTAGCATGCCTCTATGAGGCTTACTTTCTGTTGAATCACCGTGAGATAATTATAAAGCTTTCATGTTTGAGTTTCAGTCATACAGTGATCAAACACCCATCCCTTCACCAGTGCACATTCTCCACCACCAAAGTCCCCAGTATACCCAGCCCCCATTCCAATGCTCCCCCTGCCTGCATGGCAGACAATTTCCCCTATACTCTCCCTCTACTTTTGGGCATTGTGGTTCGCATTACAGATACTGAGAGGCTATCACATTTGATTCTTTATCTACTTTCAGCACATATCTCCTATCCTGAACAATTCCTCCAACCATCATTGTCTTAGTGACCCCTTCTCTATTCCAGCTGCCTTCTCCCCTACCTCATGAGGCAGGATTCCAACTATGGGGCAATATTCCTGGTCCTTGTGTCTACTGTCTTCAGCTGTCAGTCTCATATGTTATACTTTATTTCACAAATAAGTGCAGTTATTCTATGTTTGTCCCTCTCTTTCTGATTCATTTCACTTAACATGATATTCTCCATGTCTACCCATTTATAAGCAAATTTCACGACTTCATCTCTCCTAACAGCTGCATAGTATTCCATTGTGTAGATGTACCAAAGTTTCTTTAACCAGTCATCCGTTCTTGGTTGGCACTCAGGTTGTTTCCAGATTCTGGCTATTTTGAACAGTGCTGCAATGAACGTACAGGTGCAGATGTCATTTCTACTATGCTTTTTTTGCACCCTTGAGATATGTTTCCAGAAGTGGTATTGTGAGGCCATATGCACGCTCAATTTCTAGGTTTTGAAGGAATATCCACATTATTTTCCAAACAGGCTGGACCAGTTGGCATTCCTACCACAGTTGAGCATGGGCAGAGCTGGTTTTTAAGCCCAGACCTCCGGTGGAATGGGAACCCAGATGGACCACGCCAACAGCAGCCAACTTTCAAGGATCTGCATGATCTCCCCCTACCTGAGTACTTTTCCCCAAGTACCCAGTCCTGGTGGAGGGTTACTTTTAAAAAATAAAAACCACCCTCTGCCACCGTGGCTGTCCCCTCCCTGTCCTCTCCACCAGTCCCATCAGGTGATGAGTTTCTCACTGAATACCAATTCTCATGTTCTACTTTTCTTTGTCTTTGTTCTTTTCCCCATGTTTTATGGGATTGTTAATTTTTTTTGTTTAGTTTGTGTCTTATATACCTTGGATAATTAGTCTGTAATTATAACAAATAAAATTTCTGTAAGCGTTTTCCAAAATATCTGTAATCTCTACACAGTGGATTCAAATTTGGAAACAACTTCCTCACCTATATGTTTTTAACCTCAGTGATTTCTGTGACTTGAAACTGGATATAATGAGAAAGTCTTTTGAGCTTTGACAAGGAATCTTTTAGGTTACTCCTTCCCACTAAAGATAAAGCATTGTATTTCTCTTGATCTTTTACATTAGGGTCTCATGTAGATTTCTTCCTTTGACGTTGGTAGAAAAAGGTGTTCCCTGACTCATTAGCCTTCCAAGGAAGTTACTCAGTAGTGTCCTACCTCCTGTGGTTCCAGGGTGGTGCAGATATTCTCAATGTTGTAATTAGAAGCACACAAGAAGGGCAGTTGTCAGAAGAAACAGAAACAGAAAGTGAGAGAAAGCTGTTGATGACTGAAGCGGAAAGAATATGCTTCAGTAATTGAGCTTAAAGTAAATTAAGATAGAAATGAACCATATTGAATCTGCTTATTGATTTTATATAAGGAATGGATTAACTAATTTTGAAGGAGAGGAAGATGTAAAAATAGGTGGGCTTGTGATGTGGCAAAGAGACCACACACTGGGATGATCTATGCCAGTGAGGACCCGAGCAAAGGTTATTAATACCACAACTGCGTTATTGTGCTCATGTATGATTCATGCCCCAAATGGTTATATATCTTAAATTAATGGACATAACATGGTAAATATTTTTTATTCTGCTCTGATTTAATCACCTTGCTGTGTCTGCATGGTTTCATGTTAAACAGGCCCTTTGGGAATTGTTTTGATTAGGATCTTAGGGAGGCAAATTCAACGAATGTTGCAAGCTTTATGCTAAAGAGACATCTCATAGAAACACTATTAGATTTTTGGAAATCACAGTTGTAGTACATGGGTTAGTGACTATTCACATGGATTGTATGTCTTTGTGTGAATGCATATTTATCCTGAGAGACTCTCAATTCGATGGTGCTCCTGAGGCCAGTGGATGCTATGCTATAAGGCCCTTAGAGATGCATATTGCTTGGTCAACATGATTAATATCCTCTTGAACAGAAAGCAATCCAGCTAGGGGAAGAGAACTTCTTTTTTCTAATTTTAAGTATTTGTTGGTTTGATCCTGAGTTAAGCACAACAAATCTGGGATTGCTAACTAAGAATCCAGGGATTCAGGGGGAAAAGTGAAAGGATTTTATTCTTGTGTGCCATAGTGTCAATGATTTAATAAAGATTTAATAAAATTTCTACCCCCCGGTAGATAGCAGTAACCAATATTTATAACTCAAGGAAGCTGACATAGCACTAGGTTTATTTCTAGACTTATCATGAACACAGGCAGCTGTGGTAACAGTTAAAAATAGGTCGGCCGAGTCTCGAAGTATAATTAATTGCATGAAAAAATATATTATTTTCCCAAACCCTGTAACTAAATGTATCTTATTGGGTATCAGTAAAATGATATATTTAAGATTTGAAGATTTTTTCCTTGGTTACTAAAAAAATCTTTATAATTCTTTCAAACTTCTTTATCTTTTTTGATAAATTAGATATTTTTGATAGGCTTAATCTTTATTTCCTATCCATATTTTCCCTATTAAGCTCAAAACCCATTACTTTGTCCTTTGAGAAAGAAATTATTCTTCTAATTGTACTACAAAATATCATGTTAATTTCTACCTAGTAAAATACTCTAAAAATACTCTAAAAATGCTAAAAATTGCTTTCAATACAAAATTTAATTTAATAATATAAGGGATAAAGCAGGAATTTGGAGGAGAGTTTTCTTTGAATTTGACTGCATTTCCTACTTCAAGATCTTGGAAGAAAGACTACTAAACTTGGTTTTCAGTTAAAAATAAAAATATATTAGGGGCCGGAGTGATAGCACAGTGGGTAGGGCATTTTCCTTGCATGCGGCCGACCTGGGTTTGATTCCTGCATCCCATATGGTCTCCCCAGCACTGCCAGGAGTAATTCCTGAGTGCATGAGCCAGGAGTAAACCCTGTGCATCGCCAGGTGTGATCCAAAAAGCAAAAATATATATATATATATAAAATATTAGAAATTGAATAAGAAAAAAGTATCAGAGTACCAGTTGTTTTAGTTACTTGATTTAATTACTTTGATTCAGTCATTCTTACTTAACTAATTCATGCAATTTTAATATCCAATTTATATTGGTATAATAGAGTACTAGCATCTTTCTATTGATTATCCTAATCCTAGCATGCAGACGTTATTTTATCTATCCATTAGAGGCTACCTAGTATAATTTAAGAAATTTTAATTTTCTTCTTAATACTCTGAAGTTTGTGGAGTCATTTGGGAACATTCTTGTTAGCTTGAGCTAATTTAAATCGAGTAACATAAGCCAGAGCTCAGATGATTTCTGCCAATTTTTCGAGTTGGCACAGATAATTTCTTAATCCTTGAAAGTTGCAGAGGGACCTTTTACTGAATTTAGGTCAGCTCTGAGCCTGACATTTGGTTGCTCGCAATCCTTTGAAGGTTTCTGGTTGCTATGGAAATGAGACATAAATTTCTTTGTAAGGAATGCGTGACCTTAGTCCCAAGGACACCTCAACCCAATATTTGCTGCCCTTTCCCCCCAGCCTTCCATGCTCCAGGCAAAAGAGAACCGATATTCTCGTAACATAAAATTGTTCCTCAAGCAGTTTTACGTAAACATCTTTTCACTTATTTCTGTTGCAAATCTCCGTAAACCGTCCCCCTACAGCTGAACAATGAGATGCAGCATCAAACACCTTTGTCTCCAGTAATATGCTGATTAACCTTTTGGGAATCCCAGTTCTGCTTAGAATTGATACTATATATTTATACTTTTTTTCCTTTTTTGGAGCATCTACACCCGGTGATGCTCAAGGGCTTATTCTTGGCTCTGTGCTCAGGGATCACTTCTGGCCAGCTCTGGGAACTGTCTGGGGTACTGGGGATAAAATCTGGGTCAGCTACGTGCAAGGCAAATGCCTTATCTGCTGTACTATTGCTCTGGTTCATGAACAAATCTCGAACATCTTGAGCGCAAAGACAGTGTCTTTCTTCCTTGCATTTTTGTGGTATCTAGCACAATGTTTGGGGGATAGTAAATTGGAAGATTCTGCATCCTAAATGTCAAGACAGATGGAGACCAGTTTCAACTTTGGATGTTAGAGTAGTTATTGAAAGTAGAAATGGAGAACAGCTATTTTTACTTTTTGCGAAGGAACATGTGTTTTTCCACAAGGTACACAAAAGGCGGTTTAATTCTTGGTAGAAATGATAGAAATGTAGACAAAGTTAAGAGCAGAAAAGGAGGTTCATTTGCAGCAGGGATAGTGTGGGAAAGATGTGGATTATTGGAAGGCATGTCAACACAGCAAATTGGGTAGGGACCTGAGCAATGGTATCGTGGGGAGGGCATTTGCCTTCACACGGCCAACCTGGGTTCGATCTCTGGCATCCCATAGGGTCCCTCAAGCACCACCAGGAGTGATTCCCGAGTGTAGAGCCAGGAGGAAGTCCTGAGCATCACCAGGTATGACCCAAAAATCACACACAAAAAGGCAAATTCGGAACTGGAGATATAGTAAGAGGGTAAGCGACTTGCCTAACACGTGACTAAGCCTGGTTCTAGCCACGACATTTTATCTCTGGCACTGCATGATACCTGGTGGGACATGAGCAGAGTCAGCACGAGCCCTGGAGTACTGCTCGGTGTCAACCGCAGTCCTTACACACACACACACACACACACACACACACACATACACAATGGTAAGTTGGCTTTAAATGAGAAGTGTTATCTATGGTCCTTCAAGTTTGGAATTGCTTCTGAGAGTAAGAAGGGGCTTTCCAGAGTGGGCGAGTGAAAGCATTAGGTTTGTTGTTTGATGAGATGGATTACTTGCAACAGTGTGGTTGAAAAACCAGTGTTTATTCAGCTGCCCTCCAGAAGATTTCTCTAATTAGTAAATTTCACCCAACTTTCTTGTCTTGATAACAGAGTGAGTGGCTAGTAGCAAATTAAGTTCTGTAGTCACTTGGAAGAAAATACCTATACATTTTAAAAAAACCCTTTACAGAAGGACAAAATGCACTGAATATTGTGTGCATGTATGAACATATTACATTTTATTTATTATAAACATCTAAGAAACTCCTATTATATGCAAATTTTTGAGGGACTAGGTATCAAATTCGGGGCTCTATGGATGAAAAAAAAGCATTCCACTGCACCATTTCTTTAAGCCAATGATACTCCTAAAATAGCTTGTACTAAACCCAATAAAACTGGTTTGGAATGCTTTGCTCCGGGTTCTAATGAGGACTTGATCTCTCATGTAATGATGTGGGAATCCAAATTAAGCCTGTTAATCTGAGGGCACAAGTCTCCAACCCAACCGGAGGCTCACCTAGGAAAACCTGCTGCTTTCTTATTTGCTCATTGGTAGTAATTGGATTTCTGGCTGTACCTTGCAGTCAAAGTTTAGCCTATCCCAGCACTTATATCACTGCCAAGTCAGTGAGATTTGTACATGGTCCCAAACCTTTTAGTTTCAAGTTTGGCAACAAAAGATGTCTATACCTGCCTGTTTAAATTATTTTCATCCTATATAAGCATGACAAATGCTGCAAATTAGGATAAAAATAAAGCATCAGAATAGTAATATAGAGAATAAAGCATGTCTGTGTGTTGAAAGAATTTCTGGACTTATGTTGAAAAATCCTGAAGAGCTTCAGAACTCTAGGCCCATGAACTGAAGTGAATTTCTTTTCATGTACTTTTAAAGTCTACTTTCTCTCACTAATTCTAGGTTTTCATCCAAATGTAAATCAATAGATCTCTACCCACAGGAAATTATTTTCAAATTTAATTAGTAAGAACTTAAAAAAATAGTTTTACGATTCTGTCTGAATTTTGCTTTTCTGACTATACTTGGAGCTTTGATCTATATGAAAGCTTTTTATATTAGGTGGGATATAAAAAGTTAATTTTATATACTTATAATAACTTTGCTTTTTCTCTTAAGAGTATGGGTAAATGTCAAGTGACAGTAATAGAAAAATACTCTGAGGTGGCAATTTTTTTTCTGCAAAAGCAAATACATTCTTGTTGCTCTTGAAAATTCAGCTGTTACTGTGGTGAACATTCTTGCATTTTAAACCAGTGAATTGGCAAGACTTGAGTCAATATCCTTTATTATTCATTCTTTGATTTAGTTTCTTACACTAGCCAACAAAAAATTTATTTGTGCTTATATGTGCTTGAACACACACACACACACACACACACACACACACACACACTTCTGTATCCTGAGCAAAATAAGCCAAATGCATGTGGGAAACTTTATTTACCAGTGCTAAGACCCGTTCTAGGGACCGATTGTCCTTAGGAAACTGAGCAGCTCTAAATGTCTTCAACCTTAGGTCTGCAGATATCATCTCTTTTCTGGTTAGCAGCTGGGTGTGAGTTTAGGATATTTCCTTTGACATTCCATGCTAATACAGGCTCCCAAGCTCAGGAAGACCAGGGTTCCCCCTTGCGATTCTTGACCAAGTGGGCGAGTGGTATAACGCAGGGGTCTGAGGACGAGGGGCTTCTCTGGGTCTGTGGTGTTTCCGATTTGCTGTGGTTGCCCCAGTTTTCTTGAGGCCTCTGGGGGCCCACCTAGCAGTACCTGAGGGAGCATATAGTGTTGGGGATAAAGAGCGTCTGCACACAAGTCATATGCTTTAACCCCTGGCACTGTCACTGTCACTGTCATCCTGTTGCTCATCGATTTGTTTGAGCGGGCACCAGTAATGTCTCTCATTGTGAGACTCATTGTTACTGGTTTTGGCATATCCAATATGCCACGGGTAGCTTGCCAGGCTCTGTAGTGCGGGCGCGATACTCTCCGTAGCTTGCCGGGCTCTCCGAGAGGGGTGGAGGAATCGAACCCAGGTTGGCCTCGTGCAAGGCAAACGCCCTACCCACTGTGCTATCGCTCTAGCCCCTGGCACATATAATATATTATATTTTAATATTGTTTGACTTGAACATAAGACATAAATGTATATTTATATTATATAATCTACACATCTTCTAATCGAGGTCATTTATATTATATAATATATATATATATATATATTTTTTTCTTTTTGAGTCACACCCAGCGATGCTCAGGGGTTACTCCTGGCTTTGCACTCAGGAATTTCTCCTGGCGGTGCTTGGGGGACCATATGGGATGCCGGGGATCGAACCCGGGTCGGCCGAGTGCAAGGCAAACGCCTTACCCACTGTGCTATCGCTCCGGCCCCTAAAATATATTTTTTAACTGCCCTCTATTCTTCCTAGGTTCAAGCGTGACCTTATCTGAGTTCATTGCATCACCACACTTTGAATTTCACCAAGAAGGGAAGTCTGAGGTTATTTCTATTTCCCCAGATTTTCTTGGTTGAGGAGAAATTCCCCGTTTTGCTCCCGTTGGCCACAGCTTTGTGCAGTGGTTCATGGGGTCCCTAAACAAAATGGCCCCCATAAATTCCAAACTGTCTTGGTATCTGCCAGAGACCAAATGTTTGTCGCATACTCCCCAACCACCCGCCCCCAACCCTTGTGAGATGCTCATTTTCAAAATATAACCCCCACATTAGGATTAAGAAGTGGGGGCTCCGGTGGGCTATTAGGCCATTAGTGTGAGCGCCTTCATGAGTCGGATTCAGACCCTGTGTAGAGCCTGGAGAGCTCCCTGGCTGTTCCTCGTGTGGAGACACGAGCGCACAGGGAGCAGCCCTGACTAGGCGCTGAACTGGCGGGGGCCTCGATCTTATGCTTCCTGGCCCTCAGAGCCACGAGAAAAAAATGGTGGTTGATTGCAAACTACACGGTCTGTGCTACTGCGCGATAGCAGCTCAAAGGAAGTGAGGCAGGGCTTACTCTTCCAAATCAGACACCGGTTACCATTTTAAAGCAAAGCTGGTCACCCTGCAAAGATATAAGTTCATCTCAGCATTATCTAGCATTATTCAGAAGTCAAGATCTGGAGACAACCCAAGGGCCCAACAGCAGACGAAAGGTAATAAAGTTGTGCCATATCTCCATTGACCTACCTGTCTTTATCTATCTATCTATCTATCTATCTATCTATCTATCTATCTATCTATCTATCTATCTATCTATCTATCTATCTATCTATCTATCTAATCTATCATCTATCTATCCACCTATCTATCTATCTAATCTATCATCTATCTATCCACCTATCCATCTATTATCTATCTATCTATCTATCTATCTATCTATCTATCTATCTATCTATCTATCTATCTATCTATCTATCTATCCATCTTTCTTTCTTTCTTTCTTTCTTTCTTTCTTTCTTTCTTTCTTTCTTTCTTTCTTTCTTTCTTTCTTTCTTTCTTTCTCTCTCTCTCTCTCTCTTTCTTTCTTTCTTTCTTTCTTTCTTTCTTTCTTTCTTTCTTTCTTTCTTTCTTTCTTTCTTTCTAGCTAGTGCGAGTATAAAATAAAAATATGGAAGCTATTCCAAACTCTCTTACCTCAGTAACATAAGTTGAAAAAATAAATACACACCACAGCTTGTGCATTAAGGACTACACAGGGCTGGAGCGATAGCACTGCGGGTTGGGCATTTGCCTTGCACGAGGCCAACCCGGGTTTGATTCCCAGCATCTCATATGGTCCCCTAGCAGTGCCGGGAGTGATTCCTAAGTGCAGAGCCAGGAGTAACTCCTGTGCACCATTGGGTGTGACCCAAAAAGCAAAAAAAAAAAAAAAGTACTACACAAAGTCCTTCATATTTCTTTCATTTTCTCCATATCTTAATGAGCTATCATTGACATCTCATACATGTAAGTTTAAAGTGTAAAATATGCAATTTTTATATATCTATACTGTAACATCTACAGAGATATGCATAGATATCTACAGAGATATTGCAATATAGTTACATATTAAGGTTAATTATACCTTTATCTTTTTATACAGTACCTTTCTCTCTTGGTTGTTGTAATAATGTGTAAGATATGTTTTCTTTACTGTTTTACACATATATTATTATTAATACTATGTAATATAATTGTAATATACCAATTGATACATGATATACATTATGTATGATATCTTTGAGACTTATTTGTTTCATAAGTTTTCACAAGTTTTCATACTTTGACCATAATCTCCTGTTCCCCCTCTCTGCAGTTTCTGGCACTATCATCCTACACTATTTATATGTTTGACTTTTTATTTTATTTTATTTTATTTTTTGTTGTTTGACTTTTAAAAGATAGTTTGTACATGTGAGAGCAGAAAGTATTTTTATTTTTCTGACTTACTTCACTTAACATAAAACCCTCACATTCCTTTTGTGTAACTGTAGAAGTCAGTAACTTCATTCCCATGGCTGAATTATATACCATTGTGAAATCTTTATCAGTCCTTGATGTACACATCAAGATTTCCCAAGTCTTGGCTATGGAGAACAATGCTGGTACGAACAGGGATGTGCAATCTTCAATGCAGCTTTGGGTATAGATTAAAAAGTGGAACTGCTGGATCTCATTATAGTTCTATTCTCATTTTGAGACATTTCCATACTCTTCTACAGAGTGTATCAATTTACATTCCCACCAAGAGGGCACCAGGGGTGCCTTTTCTCCACAGTCTTGCCAACACATGTTGTCTTTTATCTTCCGGGAAATAGCCATCATCACAGGTGTGTGGTACTGTCATCGTGACTTTGATTTGCATTTCCCTGATCGTCGTTGACGCTGAGCACCTTAGCATGTGTCCATTGACAATTTGCCTCCCCAGAAAGGAAACTACACAGTTCCCCTGCCTGCTACTTTTAAAATTTTGAATTGTTTATTTATACTTTCTTATAGAATTGCATTAATTGCTTATGTACATTTTGAATTTTAGGCCATTTTTAGATATTTTACCAATACGTTTCTTCGTTCAGCTGGTTGTCCTTTTGTCTTGCTTATTTTGGTATGCATTCTGAAGCTTCTTAGTTTGATGGTTTCTGCCCTATTTTTTGTTTGTCTTTGGGCCTTATCGTATGGTGCTCAGGGTTGATTCCTGGCTCTGTGCTCAAGGATCACTCTTGACATGGCTCAGGGGTCCATGTGAGGTGCTTGGGATTGAACCCAGGTCATCTGTGTTCAGGGCAAGAGTGTACTCAGCGTACTAATACTCCAGCCCAGATTTCTGCATTTTTAAAAGGACTTTTAAACATGTTAGTTCCAGATCTTCTTGATATAGTCTGAAAAGATCTTTGAAGCATTTTTCAAGAATATCTTATGAGATGTATCCATGTACAGTCTGTTTTCCACCTTTTCCAAAGAGATCACATGGAATTTCATGACTGTGTGAACTTCACTTTGTTTTCTTTTTTTTTTTTTTTTGTAATTTTTATTGAATCGCTGAGATACTTACAAGCTTTCATGTTTGCGTTACAATCACACAATGATCACACACCCATCCCGCCACCAGTGCACATTCCCCATCACCAATATCCCTGGTCTACCCTCCCCCGCTTCTATGGTAGACAATATTCCTCATACTCTCTCTACTTCTGGCATTATGGCTTGCAACACAGACACTGTGAGGTCATCATGTTTGGTACATTACCTACTTTGTTTTCAATTCATTAGTTTCCCTTCTAAACCTATCTCAAAAGCACTTCAGTATTATATGTGATTCCTTATGTTAGAAATGATGCTAAAAAGGTTATGGATTTGAAATACATCGAAGAAACATCTGAACCATAACGCACAAACTATCATTTTTTATAAGAAAATGTTCTCTCAATCCCAATTTTTTTAATGTGTGTTTTATTCTTTTTAAAGCAATCTATGCACCATGATTTGCATAGTTGTCTGCAACATCGTTGTTTCATGCATTCAGTGTCCCAACCCCAGTCTCCACCAGTGTGATCTTCCCTCCACCAACATCCCCAGTCCCCCAACTCCCAAGTCTGCCTTCTTAGCGGTGACAAATTTATTTTGTACTTTTTTTTTTTACAAAATGGCAATTGAAATCATCAGAAGATAGATCAGTAAAAGTCAATTTGTGATAACTGTTATAGCTCACAACGGTCTTGCTATAGTGATTGTCTAAGTATTTACTTGGCTGATTAGTGCTGGGTGAGAATTCTCTGTTTTTATTTTTGCTCATTGAGCTTCCTGGACTTCTACGCAACTCTACCTATCAAATTTGCTCTACTCCTACTGGGCTATCTGCACTGAGCAATTTGGAGTTGTCCAAATTTGGTGCTCCAGAAGCTGTGGAGCTGGACCATTTACATGTCGTCAGCAGGGGCTGGCGTGTTGTTCCAGTAGGGAGGGGAGTGTCCCCATCCTGATTCCCTGAAGGCTGCAATTTTCAGCTCAGAGTTCCATCTACCTAGAACAATTTGGCAGCTTGCTGGCTTGACTTCAGTGTCTATCTTACACTAAGAAGAATGATCTCTATTCTGGGAGAAGTAGCACAAACAGATTGTGAGAGAAATTATGTATAAACAAGGTATCAATAGTAGGGATAATCATGATCATTTTCATGAGAACATCCTCTTCCTCAAACAGATTGTCTGTTTTTTCTGGGTCACACCCGGCGATGCTCAGGTGTTACTCCTGGCTCTGCACTCAGGAATTACTCCTGGTGGTGCTTGGGGGACCATATGGGATGCTGGGAATTGAACCTGGGTTGGCCGTGTGCAAGGCAAATGCCCTACCCACTGTGCTATCGCTTAAGCTCCAAACAGATTGTCTTTGTTATAACATCATGCCAAGCACTGTAGCCTGGCATGATGTTATAACAAACATTGCTTAACTTTATATTAGATCATAAGACAGGTGTCTTTTCTAAAGTTTTCTTTTATTCTTTCTCTAAAATCAATTCGTGGTTTTCTATCAGTGTACAGTGACTCTCTGCCTTCTTTTGTATCTTCTGACACTCCCAATTTTATTCAAAGTGAAATGCTTTCCCCAAAGTACCTAATGCATATTATAATGGTAGGAATTAGCATACACTTCTTTACTTCGTTTATTGTCTTTTTCCCTATAGGGCTTCACATAAATCTCTCATATTTCTGGGCATCATAAAGGTAATATGCTCTAGAGATCTATAGAATTAGATCCCAGTCTTGGACTTTCCTCTTACAACCCTTGGCAAAAATGAGTCAACAAGTTGGCTTTGAGGAAGACAAAGAGAGAAGGAAGTAATGGCACTTCCATTATGACTGACTTTCTACACATTCCCCAGCCTACCACATAGCTGGGTATGATCATGTGATTATTGACTATAAGCTTGTGTTGACAGGAATGATTTCTTCTGAGAATTGAAGGAAACCAAAGTTCTTCTAAACTGGAATCATTTCATGGAGCAAATATGCCTATGACCAAGAAGGTCACTATTGATCTCACACTGCCATATCAGTGAGAAATAAAGTGTCTATTTCTGCTCATGTATTTATGATGAATAATTGTGTGATACTCTGGAGCGATAGCACAGCAAGTAGGGCATTTGTCTTGCACATGGCCAACCTGGGTTTGATTCCTCTGTCCCTCTCAGAGAGCCCGGCAAGCTACTGAGAGTATCCTGCCCACATGGCAGAGCCTGGCAAGCTCCCCGTGGCGTATTCAATATGCCAAAAATAGTCACAACGAGTCTCACAATGGAGACATTCCTGGTGGCCGCTCGAGCAAATCGATGAACAATGGGATAACAGTGCTGCAGTGCTCTCCAAAGATGGCCGCTAACAATAGATTTTATTCTTGGTATGTTTGCCACTCCTCACATAAAGATTGAGATGTTTGTTTTCTCCTCCTTAGATCTGTCCTACTCTTGACTTTCACTGAAAGAATGTAACATAGAAGATGTGTTACCCAGAGCACAGAGGAGCAGCACCTTTAACTTCCTGCTTCTTGGGACACGGCTGCCTTACAGAGATGTTGTGGGGGCTCCCTGTGGGAAAGAAGGAAGGCAATTTATTTGACAGCTCCGTTGATTCTCAGTGAGCAACCTGGGAAATTTTTTATCCCCATTAAGTTCTCAGACAACTGTAGGCACAGGGGAAATTTGGGGAGAGGGAGAACCAGTCAACCACAGACTCATGAGGGAATAGAAAGTAGGTGTTGAAAAGAACCAAAGGGCTTTGGAGACAAATTTTTCAAAAGGTATCAATGACTCCTGCTCTGTGACCAGAGTAATTGGGCAGCTGTCCTTAGTTCTTAGTTAATGGTTTCCAAAAGCAAGGGAAAAATCTACTCAAAGTATAGGATTGTTGGGCGTCAATAAGATAATGATGATTTCTTTTTTCAGTGACTGGCTTAAAATATACAACCAATTTCTGTTTTTCTGAGTGAATACTAATATTATTAATTAAATTATATGTATATATATTTTGGAAAAATGGGTCACTTCCTGATGTGCTCGGGACTACCTCAGTGTGTGATGTATGGAGCAACCCCTAGTGGTGCTTTGGGACCATCTGCAGTAACTGAGGATGAAGGCTCGGGTCTTGCTTCCTGTACTCTATCTCTCTTGGATTGATCTTTGGTGAACTACAAAGGAATGCTGTAAAACAAACAAAAAAGAATCAGCTTGATTTGTAAAATAATGTGACAGAATATACTTCAGTTCTGTGCCTTAGGCTTTGAAGGAGGATTCATATTTTTCCATTGCGTTTTTAATTTCTTCGGCTGGTTCCCTTTGCAGCTCATGTTCATCTGAATGTGTTTTCTTCCATGAATTTCTACTCTGATTTGTATAACACATCTATTCTCACATCTTAGTGAAAACAGAAAAGATCTTCTCTTACTAAGTGTGAGGTGGAGCTCAACAAGTTTTACAGATGTTTTCATCTTTTTTTTTTAGATGTACACCTCATATTCAATGAAGTTACATTTACTTATTTATTGATTAAAAATAATTTGGTTGCATTTTGTTAATCCTTTGCACTATATTAGATTTAGTTATTTTCTATAAACATATTTCCTCTCCAGGTCAGAGTGCCAGTACAGCAGAAAGAGCATTTTCCTTGCATGTGGCCAACAGAGTTTGATCCCTGGCATCCCTGAGCCCACCAGAAGTAATTCTTGAATGCAGAGACAGAAATAACCCCAGAGTACAACTGGGTGAGGCCTCAAAATGAAAAATAAAACTCTCAAAAAACCCATATAATCTCTCATTAGTTATCAGTTCTACTTTTTTCAGAATAGAATTTATTAAAAAAAAATCAACGGCTACAATTCATTTGAATTCTATGGACTACTGCTTTTTGTCAATAAAGCTTTATAAGAATTTTGGAAAAAAGTCACTTTTAAATAAATGGCCAATGTATGTCAATCCATGGTGGCAGAGTTCATCCACTGCAACTGAGATGATTTAGCCCATAATGTCTAAAATTGCTATAACCTAGACCTTCCTAGAAAAAGCATAAAAAATCTTTATGTGTAGTAATATGAACACTTTGAGTTGGTAAAACTTAAAAAGATATTAATGCATTGGTGTGAGCTACTGAAAAGTCTAAAAACTGCATGATATAGCTAAAAAAATAATGAACAAAGAGCTTTTAAGCCTAAAATAAAGAAGTTTAAATATGGTTACCAAGTCTAAAATGAGACTTAATTGATCCATATATATCACTTTCATTCACAAAAGGCATACATTGAGTTGAAAACTAAAGTAGGAAGATATTTTGAAAGGCAACTTAGAGTTTCTATGAGTCATAGGGTGTAATAACTTTGGGCTCAGTAACTCATTAGGGAATGCATCGCTAGAGAAATGGTGTCCTACATTCAAAAAGAGAAACGAGGATGTTGCTGGACTTCATCTATATTAGCTAAAACAACAAAAAAGCAACTGTTACAATAGCAAGAGATTGGATTCATTGTGGTGCATACACTTGCACATGATGTTTCACTGGGAGAGTGTTTGGGCACCCAAAGCTGTGCTTCGGGGCTCCTGACGTCTGTTCTTGCTCCTGTTGCTGACTTGGGTGCTCTGGAAAGCGCTTTGACTGTTGTATTATCTCTCTGGAAATTATATGGATTTTTAAAAAGTTTTTGGGCCTGGCAGTGCTCAGGACTTACTCCGGGTGCTGCACTCAAGGATCCCTTATGAGAGGCCTCAGGGGATCATCTATGGAGTGGGAATTGAGCTCCTGTCAACTACATGAAAGGCAAGTGTTCTACTGGCTCTACTATTACTCTGGTCCCAGTAAAGGATGTTTTAATTGAACAGATGCGGCCATTAATCACGTGACACTGTTCTATATTTCTCCAATTGAAAAAGTTCACCAGCATATGTTATTCTGCAAAGCAGTATCTTCAAACCTATTTGTTTAAAAACCATTCAATAAAAATGGTATGATTTTGATTGTTAGCATTCATGCGTGTAGTAATCCAAATTTAACTGCACGTGAAAAAATATCCTTCGAATTACAGTGGCTTAAGCAAGATGAAATTGATTGTCCGTCACGTAAGGTTCAGGAAGGGATTCTCAGGATAGTAGCCCAGTGAGTTTTCATGATGTGAGAATGTTTTTCCCTTGAATCTTGTTGCTTGCGCCTGGACAATTTTAATGGTAGTGGCATTGGTATTCTAGGAGCATAATTAAAAAATAGATAATATCCAGGAAGGGGGTTGATTTTATGGCACTTGGAATTTTAAGATTTTCATTATGCAAAATAAAAAAAATCATGTGGAGAGTACAAGAAAAAAATAAGAGAAGGATATTTGTTAAATACAAGGGGTTTAAGAACCGAAGGATACAGAATTTTAATAAGCAAGGGTAAAGAAAAGCTAGTTGTAAAGCTAGAAGGTATGTCACAGATTTCCCAGTTGGACTTGGAAAGTTCATAATTTTTATTAGAGTCTGGAGGTAAAGACAGAAAAGTTAACATAGAACATTTGAGATATACTAATATTTATGCCAAAATATTTTAAAATATGTAATATAGAGGTTATTTGTTGTCTGAGTAAAGAATGACTCTAGGTTCACCCTTTGACCTCTATGAGATGTCACAATGGAATCATTGATTATAATGTATGTAACTTGGAAGAGAAAAATGAGTGAAAAACGAAGAAAATATGCTTTGTATTAAATATGTTTTAGGAGTAAGAGAAAAACCTTGTAAGTTAACATATGTGACTTGGTTTGTATTCAGCCAATTTTACTTTAACTCTAGAACTAATAAGAAAGATTATAATATAGATAGTGTTTACTTTACATAGTTCCAATATGCATGAATTTCACTTACCACAGTTTAGCTGAATAGCACAATGTGGTTCAAATTTTTATTACCATGGTATATTGACTATGTGTAATTGTATAGAATAAAAAATCCACTGAGTGTTCTTCATTCCACAAGTCACTATGTAAGTAACAGATGGGCATTCCAATGACCAACCACAATTTTTCTTTCAAAGACTTTAATGATGGCTGCTTTGTATTGGTGCTTTGACGTATATACCAAGAGTGAAGCATGCTGTTTTGCTGCCTCTTGACTATTTAGGTTTATTACTATTTTGTGTAATAAACCTAAATGAAACTTCACAAATCAGATAGGAGGGAAAGAAAGCTGTTTAACGAATAAAAGCAAGAACACGTTGGGAGCTAACTTCACATTGAAAGTACGTGTTGTTACAGAAGGACTAATGGACTGTGGAAAAGTGTGGTGAAGCTGACACTGCTGTCATTTGAGACTCATGTAAGCAGCAGAAGAAATTTAGTGATGGAGAGCTTAGAATAAAAATAAGGGAAGTGAGGCTAGAAAGATACTCAATGGAATATGCACACGTTTTTCTTACTGGAGGACCATTGTCAATCCCTGGTACCACCTGGGTACCAGACCAACCAGTGTGACCCCTGTACTCATAACCACGAGTATTCTCTGAGCACTGCTGGGTATGGCCCAAAAACAAGACGAAAAGAAGATGAAAACAGTTTTGATGAAAAGGATGCTGCTTTAAAGGAAGTGATGCTGGCAGAAGCTCCACTAGAGGAACTCTTAGAAATGTCTCATGACATTAAAAGTGTAAAGAAGGAAAGAAATGTTGCAAGCAGATCCAGACTTAGAAAGAAATGTGATAATTCACCAATGCAGAGAAAACATCTCACAGCCTACGTAAATTATATGGTGGGGAGAACACAAGCATTATTCAAATTATTCTTTTTATAAATTATTTCAAAGATATATAAAATTTCCACTCTTCCTATTTTAATGTTTAAAATGACAGTCTTAAATATTAGTTCTACTGTCTTAAAATTCCATATAACTAACAGCAAGAGAATTTGAAATATTTTGCCAGAAATGTTTTTAAAGGTTTAAGAACAATACAATGTTCCTTACTGATTAGTGAGATTATCTTGAGTGTTTTCAGCCTACCGGGTTATTTTATGGTCTCTATTGCTATGCCGAAGAAGGACGATTTTCACACAAAATAAGGGCTAGCAAGCATCCCACCTTTTCACCCTGAAACAACACTTTCTAGCTAAGAAAGATGAAATGTACGTTACAATTTAAGACTCAATCTTAAAAGTCCTGAAGCTACTGCTTGACTACTTTAATGCAAAGTATAAAAAGAAAAATAAAGCAAGCTGCTCTATTCTGTGGTGACCCCAATGGACATGATGTCCTTTCTGATTCGGTGTTGATGTGAACTGAAAGATGACATAAGATGACCTTGCTGGTTTCCAGAAATTTCAGTTCAATTCATCAGGAAAACAGGATACATGAATGGAGCCCAGGAGCTCAGGGAAAAGACATTCCGATGAACCTTGTAATTAAGAAAAATCTAAGGTAATTAGGGGTTCTTTCCCAACTTTTGAGGAATAATGGATCAGTCCTAGGATTAGGGGCAAAGTGGGTAATTACACCACAGTATGAAAATATAGGATAAAATTTGGTCTGCGTTCACCCTTATGACACTTTCTTCAGGATGTGTTTTATTGAATTTAATTTGGTTTCATAAAATGTTCTTTAGTTTGAATAATATTATTTTGGTGTCCTCCCTTAAATTTTGTGCTCAGGTGAATACCCCACTTATCTTGTCAAATTCTCCACACTAGGACCTCATGTAACATCTTTATACCTATTAATTCTGATATACTGTAACATGACTGGGAAATCGTGTTCTGCAGGTATGATGTAATACTGATTTTATTTCTTGGTACCATGGATTACCATGAATTTAAAGTGTAGGCAACATACACACTTTACAATTTTTTTTTACTACAAATGACAGAAATGTATATTACTTCTGAAAGCATGTCAGTATTTGGATATTTGCCTAGAGTTTTGTGACAGATTAGCTGATAATTTTCTCGTGTTTAAAAATTTAGATATGCTTTGATATTTTGGTAGTGTTGCTGGATTTAGCAGATGATAACGAAGGATGCCCAATTAAATTTTAATTTTTGACAAGCAACAATGATTTATTAGAAAAGAATGCTCCATGAAATATTTATCACAAAATTAATGCTAATATAATTATCTGAAATTTGCAAGTGACTATACTGAAGTTTGTCTAAGAATCTTGTGGTGCAATTGTAATGATTTAAGGAAGGTTAATTCCCTTTTGTTGTCTGTCTTAGTTGTCATTATGCCATGTATAGGTCTTGATGCATTAATGAAAACATCTATTAATGCCTTGAATTTGAATTGATTTTGTGAATAATACATTTCTTAATATTCTAATAGTTGGGTCTTTGAATAAAATAACTTCTTAAAATTCAGTATTTTTTTTCTGTCTTGTGAAAATTGTGATTCTTTTTCTCTTTTGTATTTTAAGCTGATAAAAATTAGGCTAATATGTTTTTGTTTTTCATCCCATTCTTTTGACCAGTAGGGAATACAAATTTGAACACATGAGCTGAAATATGAAAGCAGGCATCAGATTCAAGTCATCCCCTCATTCCTCTCTGCATGATCCATCCAAATTCTTTATTTTTGGTCCACATTGTTAGAATGACTCTACCATGTGTTCTATGTTTTGAAGTTAAGGCACATTACTTATCTACCCACCTTATTGCTCTTGTCTCTCTATGTATCTGCCATTTTGCTATCATCTATATGTCATATTTCATATGATTAATTGGCATCAGGTAATTAATATAGTTATCAAGATGAAGTAGAGTTTGGAAATTATTTTCTTTTAAGCACAGATTTACACCTTCCAGTTAAATCAGGAAAATATAACAGTTCTATATTCCATTAGCCATTTTTGGTTTGGATATTGGTTGTTTACTTCTTTTGACTTTCAAACTTTCCTAATGGTATCTTAAAGCAAGAGCCAGCGTAAGGCATGGTGGTGAATTTGGGAAAATTTTTCTTAGTGCAATCCTTCAGCTTATTGGCTTGCTTGCCCAAAGGCCAGCTAACTTCCTTGCTCTTAGGGAAACCAGGTTATGTCTATCCCACACTACTGTGTTCTTTCCTTTGTGACACAGAATATTGGAAATCATCAACACTTTCTTTCCTCATCTCTGATATTTACATCATGAGAGAAAGCCACTCTTTTCTGGGTGAATTAATTTTTAAAAATTATATCATTAGGTCCTATGTAGTCACTGGATAAATCAGTGGGCTGAATTTTGCGCTGAAAACATATAGAATTAAAAATACTTATATCAAATATAAAGACCCATCGAGTCAGTGAAGCGTGGTTACATAATTCAAAGACATAATGCAAAGTGCTCAGATACACATGTGAATCCTTTGGTTCTAAAGAGATCACATGATTTTGAATGAGACAAGCACAGCACTTGTAAATTGTACAAATTACTTCAATCCAATATCATTATTTAATGCCAGTCATTTCTATGAAAACTCATGTGAGCTGAACTCAGAGTAAAGGTGATCTCTATAAGGAAGGGAGGATAAAGGCTGCTTGGTGGCAGTGCTAATCAGTGGTGTGGTTTCAGGTTCACGCATTTAGGTGAACTTATCTCGGAATTCAACAGTAACACTAAACACCAGGCACTGTGGAAGCTGATTCTGAAATCACGTTTCTTCTGCTGCCAAATACCATTAGGATGGGGTCAATTTAATCTCTTTTCCTTCTGATTATGACTAACTAACAAAGCATTTGCCCCTTGTCACAACCCTTGCTACTGAAGTCAGGTACTAGAAAGAGAACTCCAACAAGGAGGAGACTCATTGTGAGATTGATCAGATCTGGCAGGAAACACTCAAGTTTGGCAAATTTCCCAGAAGCCACATGGTTTTGGAACTGAGCAGAAATGTCCCACCAAGCTAAACACTGAGGACCTCTTTCTGTGGTGCAGTTATCTGCCGGAAGTGAAAGCCCTGGGCTTGAAGGAGGGTCTCCCAAGCACTCCCTCCCTGAGCAAGGGCTATAGATAGGGATCACTTTTCTCTTCATTTTTTTCCCTTAGTATACATTTGAAACAAAAACTGAAAAAAGCATAAAAAGAATAAGAGAAAATCCATGGCATTTGAAATTTTATGATCAGAGCGCCTGATCTGGAGGTTTTTGGAAACCAAAAACCTCCCAAACCCAGCCACAGCCATGCTCAAGGCCACTCTCCACACGCTCGGATGAGCCTCACGCATGAAGGAGCTGGCAGAGGAACCCAGGTATGTGGGACATGGGGCTGAGACCTCCAAACCAGCCCAAAGCAGGACCGGGCCTCCTCCACCCAGATTCCCCAATTTCCAGTAGCTAGGCAGTCACACCCACAAACTGCCCCTGCCGCTGTGTAACCCATCAATGGCCAAGATCTAGAGACTATAAAACAAAGTTCTGGGAACTGCCTCTTATAGACCTCTTATAGTCCTAGACCTCTTATAGTCTAGGCCACTGCTGTATCTAAAACAGCACACATGTGTTTGGTTTTAACATACTTGCTTGCATTCTCTTATATACATTCTCCATCCCTCTTGGAGTGCCTGGCAGGCTACCAAGAGTATCCTGCCCACAAAGCAGAGCCTGGTAAGCTCCCCGTGGCACACTCGATATGCCAAAACCAGTAATAATAACGGGTCTCATTCCCCTGACCTTAAATGAGCCTCCAATATGGCACCGTTGGGAAGGACAAGTAAGGAGAGGCTGCTAAAATCTCAGGGTTGGGACGAATGGAGATGTTACTGGTGCCCGCTTGAGCCAATTGATGAACAATGGGATGGCAGTTATACAGTGATATAGAGTGCCTGATGTCATTTTCTAAAACTTAAATCTAATTTAATGAAAAGTTTGAGCTCCGAGATAAGGGCTGCTTTGAGAGACCCCATAGAAATCATTCAATTCCTATTTGAACCTGACTTTAAGGTCTGGTGACCTTGGCAAGAAACCGTTTAAGAGCCTGCATGAGGCTTCTCTGTGGTAAAGCTTGCCCACTTTTCTAGATGCTTCTCAAAAGACATTGCCGTTTCTGTGTCAAATCCATTCAAGTCATGTCATGTTTCTTGATTAGTCCTATGTTCCATTTATAGTAACCAGGGTGATCGATTTGGGGGGAAAGCAGATTGATTCAGTGACTTTTAATTTGTATCTCTCACACCAGCTCTAATAAAATACGTAGAGAATCCATAGCTTGCTCTGGGTGAGAGATTTATTCTGAATCTTTGAAACTGACTATATTGAATAAGATTTACTTTGAAATACTTTATGTCCAAGTCAGTGAAATATGCATGCATGTACATACATGGGAGGGGAGAGAGAGTGAAGGAGGGATTGAGGGAGGGACAGAGAGAGGGAGAGAGAGGGAAAGAGAGAGAAAGGGAGAGGGAGAGAGAGGGAGAAGGAGAGAGAGGAAGAGGGAGAGAGAGGGAGAGAGAGAGAGAGAGAGAGGAAGAGAGAAGGAGAGAGAGAGATAGAGATAGAGGAGAGTATTCTTGGATCAGTTATTACGGTCCAGAACGCAGAATGCTTAACATTTGTTCCTGGAGATAGCTGTTAAAAGTGTGCCAATTCAATTTCTTTCTAATCTGCTCTAGAAAGTTCCTCAAATGGGGTTGGAGCATATGCCTGGCATGCATGAGGCCCTGCCGGATATCCAGAACTCCATCGCCGCCAAACACCTCCAGAGCTATCCCTGGACTCTGCTCAACAGCAGCACTCAGGTCCCCTGCTGGGAGGGGTCCCTCCTCGCCCGCCTGATGCCACCAGGCACTCACAGCCAGACAAGTATTGGAGGAGTAGCGCTTATGCTCCCTGAGCACTGCTGAGGGAGACTTTGTAAGAACGGCTGAATTCCTTCAGTAATTTCTCTTATGTGTTTGCTATCTTACGGCTGTGGCATTGGGGAAGAGAAGTCCTGCAGCTCTCTTCTGTGTATCTTTTTCTGTAAGGGACACCCCTCCCCGCAAATCTGATATTCGTGAGTGTGCTCTGGTCAGCTCCTGCCAGTGTGCCCGCTATGTACACCAACGTTTAATAGCATTTTCTCCTTTGTAATGTGGAAGTAGGGAGGGTTTGCTAATTAGAGGGATGATGGGAGAGTAGATGTGATCTATCTAATTATGTTTTCTTTACCTTCAGATGGAACTTTGAAAAGGTATTTGGTGTTTGAAGAATTTTCAAAAGAATTTTCCTTTTTATGCTTCATCTCTCATGATACCTTTCTCTCTGAAAGCAATGTCAGAGAAGGGTATTTTGAAAGAAAACTCTGTTGCTCTGATTAAAAGCAATGTTCAAAATTGATATAAGCAATTATATGTGGAAGAAGTTGAGTGTTAAAAGTGAGGTCACGCAGAGGTTAAGAAATTAAATTTCTCCAGACCTCTGTAAAGGACGTAGCCAGACACCTTATCCATAAACTTTCATGCCAGATAAATATATCTGGCAGATATTTATTTGGTGACTAATAAACTGGTGCTTTGCAGACTTTTCTGAACATATTGCTTATAGTTCTCTAAGATTAACACTACAGGAATACTGAAATTATTGGTGAAATAATGAAACTGAAAAGAGAAAAGCAGAAATATATTTGTCTTTTTTTCCCCAGAATCTTTTGTGTTTGTTTGTTTGATTTTGCTTTTGTGTGGATTAGTCCTGGCGTTCTGAACAGGGATCAATCCTGGTGTTCTGGGGCTCGTGTGTGTTGCTGGGATTGAATCAAGGTCTGCTGTGTAGGAGGCAAGCACCCTAAGCCCCCAATTAGCACTATGTATGGCCTCACTGCATTTTCAGAATTTTATCTGATTTCTTATTATATGAGAAGGAGCGCTCTGAAATTCTAGAATATTATTTCCCTTAAGACATTCTCTCTTCTTTTATTTCAGCATGCTGCTCTTATCCCAATACCAGTAAGGAAGAAATAACTTTATAACTGAATGGTTTAGTTTCTTCCAGGAACTGAATTTTATCACAGCCTAGAGCTTGCACACAACATATTTGCAGCCACTTCATTTGTTAGAACCAGGTAATAAAAATGAGACTTCCTTTAACAAAGCATTATTATGGTGTTCATAAAAATAAAGGAGTGGAATCAGTCAAGCAGTTTAGGAGAAGGCTGCATGCCAAATGATAAGAGTTCAAATAACATAAAGTACCATGTCAAAATAGTTCAAGTAACAATATGCAAACTTGTACTAAAAAGGTGGACAGAAGAGTATATTTTACTATAATATACTCATAGGAACCCGGATTTTATATGACTTTGATATGGCAGATTATAAATGACACTTGGCACAATCTAACTTGTCTTGGATAATTTGTCAGAAATAATTCTGTAAGAACCTTTATTGAAAGTGGAGTTCTATTCTTTGAGCCCATGTTCTCTCTTGAACAATTATTTCTCTCTTCTGTGTTTTTCCTCTCTCTCGAGACTCATATTGTCTCTTGAATATGTATTCCTTTCTTTTTCTCTACAATTTTTTCTCTACAATTTTTTCGATAAGACTATTTATCTTCACACACCAAAAAACTAACATAGAAGTGGAAAAACAGGAACTTAACTATGCGGAGTGAAAATTTAAAAAATTTAGTAGCTCAAAATAGAATCTTAATCTTGATAGAATAATAAAATACTGGCTAAAGAACTCCAAATAAATGTATCTGACTTTCATTGGCTTCTTCTACCAAAACTTATGTCACCCTTTTCTGTATACTCTTGGAACTATATATTTTGGATTCTTGGAAAGCAGAAAATATTCCTTTATTTAGAAATCTCTTTACCTTCTTTTCCACTTTCTTCTAATGAAGTCAAAATTGAAAAGTGCTTTAAGAAATAGTGCTTCACAGTCAAAATTAAATTTTTGCTTTTTCTGTTTCTCTGTTTTGGTCACACCTGGCAGTGTGACCAAAGCTTATTTCTGGCTCTGTAATCAAGGATTACTCCTAGCGATGCTCAGGGGACCATATGCAGTACCAGAAATCAAATCAGGTTCAACTGCATGCCTTAACTACTGTAGTATCTCTCTAGCCTACAATTGAATTTTCAAACAGCATAAAATGTGCAATACTTAAAGTTTAATGGATTGCAATAAAATAGTTTAGAATTCATGAATTATATAATTCATTATGAGAAGGCTGCGGGACAAACACATATTTGTCTTTTATTTTAATTGCACCCTTTAGTTGCTCGATGAGTTGCATTCTGTCTTTTCAAATTGAACCCTGATGTGAAACTGTTAATTTTTAAAAGTAATGATTAGAATACTATAGAAAGTAATCGTCATAAATGCCACACACATCACAGTTAGAAATCCTTATAGGTGACCTTTAATTTTTCAATCTCACCACTTTACTATATCATTGACCTTTTTTTTAATCAAGTACAAATAAGTAAAAGGAAGCAATTGTGTAGTTATTAAATTTTAGGACAGAAGGGAAATTTACAGTTCGTCTACTCCAACTTCCTTACTTAACATTTAAGAAAGGGAGAGTTGGGACCCGAGAGATCGTACAGAGGGCAAGGGGGTTGCCTTCCATGTGTCCTACTTAGGTTCAATTCCTGGCCCACCATATGGGCCCTGAGCACTGCCATGAGTGATCACTGAGTGCAGAGTCAGGAGTACACAGCTAGTATAGAAGTATACAGCTAGTATATGTAGAGTACGTAGCTAGTGCACACAACGAGTGTAGCCCAATCGATCCCCTTCTCCCCTGCCTTGCAATTAAATAAAAGCAAGAAAGTCACAGGATGAGATGCATCTGGTGATACAGTTGTAAGTGGTGATGCAAGTCTTTGGCTTGTATTCTACTGGTTCTTTCTAGAAGCTGGTGTTAACTAGCTTCTTGTGTTTAGGAAACCCGAAAGCCCTTTGAATATTTTGGTGGCTGGCTCTTTCTTGCTTCTCCATCTGTGTGGGCATCTGTTTGACATGTTATGTTCCTACCCAGGGTTCTCAATCCTTATTTCCCAAATGACTCACTAATTCAGAATTGGCCACCCACCCACTTGCAATGGGTCCTGGGACTCACTTGGCTCAGAGGACAGCAGAAGGCTTGTTGTGGCCATCACTGCCACTAGTACTGTTGATTATTTTTGTTTCATTTCCTATGCACACTTAATACAATTTATTTTTATTATTTTACAATTTTTAAAATAGTATCTATTTTGCTTGTTTCTACAAAAGGGTTATTCATATTCACTCTTAGATCAATGGGATTTTATAGCCCCAATGAAAGACTCTAAAACAAGGCATATATCCAAACCTTAATTTTGATAGAGGCTGATCAAAGATAAAAATCTGAAAAATAAAATTAATCAGAGGTATTTTTAATTAAGAATTATTTGGCCTCAGCTGTTGATCTGAGCTTTCATCCTTTATCCTCTTAAAAAGTGAAAGAAATACAGATTTTTGAAAGAAACGGAGCATAAGTTTTAAGAGATCATATTTTAATTTTATTTGCAGGGAAAGATCAGTCAAAAATTATGCTTTACTTCACCATGGATAGCAAGCACTATGTACTTATCTTTTAATTTATTTCCTTTCTTTTTCTTCCTTTACTTTGTGTATACTCTTTGTCCCTTGATTTTTTTTATTGGAGTATGCTAGCTTCATAAAGCAAATACGTATATTTTCTCTTTTATCTGAATGAAGAAAACATGGATAAGAATGAATAACCTAGATTCTGTGCAAAACAAAACCTTAAATGGGCTTTTAAAAATTTTATTGAAACTTCATGGTTAACAAGGTTATTCATAATACAGTTTTCCAGGCATACAATGTCTCAATTTACCTAGTGTGACAATCCGTCTACCAGCCAATGTCCTCAGTTTCCCTCCCACTATGCCAATCCTGCCCTTTTAGTGGACACAAAAATTTATTTCATGTTTCTTGAGCCAATAAAACTTAAATTTCAAATAGAATTATCAGAAAATAAATCAATAAAAGTTAATCTGTGATGTGTATCTTTTATGTATATGTATATACATCAATGTTATATACATATATGTTATGGGCTGGAGTGATAGCACAGCGGTTGGGCTTTTGCCTTTCACGAGGCCAACCCGTGTTCGATTCCTCCGCCCCTCTCGGAGAGCCCAGCAAGCTAATGAGAGCATCGAGCCCGAGAGGCAGAGCCTGGCAAGCTACCCGTGCATATTGGATATGCCAAAAACAGTAACAATAAGTCTCTCAATGAGAGATATTACTGGTGCCCGATTGAACAAATCTATAAGCAACGTGATGACAGTGACAGTGTATGTTATGTATATCTTTTAACTTCGGCAAACAAATTCAAATCATATTATTTAATACTTATTTTCATTTACTATATGTTTTCAACTCTGACATCTAAGATATATTGCATTAAATTTTATTTTGTTCTTGAGTTTCATTGTGATAATCATCACTTTTTCCGTCATTAATAAAACTTTGAAAAGTTGTTTGCTAATATACTTTGTCATTTACATGAAATAAATAAAGTCTTCAAATGTAGAATTAAGAAAATTTAAGGAGAAAAATAAGCATATGCCTGTAGAATTATAAAAAAATTATAGTATGTAGTTGCCTATCCTTTGTTATTTAACATTGGGTGGTGTTGGTCCACAACTGGTAATACTCAGGGCACACCCCTGGCTCTGTGTTCAGGGATCGCTCCTGACATTGCTTGAGACCATATGTGGTGCTCCTGACAGGGCTGGGGTTAGCTGTGTTCAAAGCAAAAGCCTTACACACTGTCCTAACTCTCTGATCCCTATCCAGAGCCTTTTAGTCTCTATGTTGGGATAGTTCAACTGCCAATAATAACTTCAGATAACAAAGACCATTAACACTGATGCAAATATATTCATGGCCTGTAACTTATTTCCATATAGCATATAATTGAGTTATTCTTTCATTCCAAATAGTTTTAAATCAAAAATTTTATCTGAACCTATTCTTTTTCTAAACTTGGGAAATATTTTTATTTTATTTATTTTATTTTATTTTTCAGCTTTTTGGGTCACACCCGACGATGCACAGGGGTTACTCCTGGCTCTGTGCTCAGGAATTACTCCTGGCGGTGCTTGGGGGGCCATATGGGATGCTGGGAATCGAACCCAGGTCTGCTGCATGTGAGGCAAATGCCCTCCCTGTTGTGCTATCATTCCAGCACCTAAAAGTGAGCATTTCAAAAGAAAATACTGCCTTTATTTTGAGACAAGAAAGTCATGCCATTCTCCCGTGGACACTGTGTGTATGTGTTTTGGTGTATGTTTGTCTGTTTCATCATACTTGATATTGAAAGAGAAAGGTTTTTTTTTTTGTTTGTTTTTTTTTTTGCTTTTTGGGTCACACCCGGCGATGCACAGGGGTTACTCCTGGCTTTGCACTCAGGAATTACCCCTGGTCATGCTCAGGGGACCATATGGGATGCTGGGATTCGAACCCGGGTCAGCCGCGTGCAAGGCAAACGCCCTACCCGCTGTGCTATCTCTCCAGCCCCTGAAAGAGAAAGTTTTGAGAAATAAAATAAATAGGAACAAGGGGAAATAATCACTTTCGGTAATACTTATTAGATAGAAGCAACAACATCTGAAGTGTGACACTGTGAGAAGTATTGGCAGAGGCAGTAGTCTAGAAGAACGTTCTGGATAGAAAAGAGTAACATATGTAAAGGATAAAACAATGATGACTGTCATTGTAAAAACAAAGAGGATAATGACAAGAATGAGTGATTGAATTTAAATAGGAAATTGACTGACACTGTCACCAAATAGATTAAAATTATCCAGATAAAAAAATTTTAATTTGGATTTTAAAAATTCCAGGGACTTCGGAGACAGCACAGGGATGAAAGATATATATTTTACCTGTGTTCAGTCCTGGTAAACTATTTGTGAGCACTGCTGGATGTTGGTCCTTGTGGTTCCCAAGCACTGCTAGAGTGGCCCTGATTGTCCACAGAACTTAGGGTTTATGTGTTTATGTATCACTACAGCCTTGGGGCCTGCTATTTAATCCTCTATGGTTTCTGATTGAGTATAATTTGGAAGAGTTCCCTAAAAAAATTCTAAGCAGCCATGCTGGACACAAACAACACAGTAAGCAAAGTAAAAACTAGAAGAAAAGTGCCTGTAATAGAGCAGGCTGGAGGTTGGGCCTTAGGGGTTGATGGGAGGGAACCTGGGGACACTGGTGCAGGGAAATGTACACTGGTGGAGGGATGGGTGCTAGAACACTGTATGTTTGAAATCTAACCATGAATAGCTTTGTAAGTGTCTATCTCACAATGAAAATTTAAAAAATTTTAAAAATAAAAAACTTCTATAGAAAGCACAATAAAGAGGCTGAATATCAAAAAAGAAAATATAAGTGAAATAAAAAATAAAGTTCTAGTAATGACTCAAATGGCAAAGGACAGAGAAAGATTTTTGAATAGTGAAGTCCTTTGAGATCTATCAAATGCCACCAGAATATGAAACATAAGAATAATGGGTATATAAAAATGTTAAGAAAGAAAAGGCCCATTCAAAAATAATATATCTGTGAACTTTCCAAACTTAACATAGAACAGAAATTCACTTACATGTGGAATATAAGTAACAGAAAACATTGACAATTCACACTGTTCGTCGTATGACTGTCTTATCACTGTCTTCCCGTTGCTCATTGATTTGCTCTAGTGGGCGACAGTAATGTCGTCATTTGTCCCTGTCATGTTCAGGGTCAGGGGAATGAGGTCCATTATTGTTACTGTTTTTGGCATATCAAATATGACACAGGTAGCTTGCCAGGCCCTGCCGTGCGAGATTCTGCATCTCTCTCTTCTGGGAGCTTTGCTTTATAGTCTCTGGGTCTTGGCTGTTGATGAGATTACATGGCACTGGGAGGCAGGGGCGCCTCGTAGTTTGTGGGTGTGGCTGGCAAGCTACTGGAAAACGGGGGATCTGAGTGAAGGCCCAGTCCCGATCCGAGCAGGCTTGGAGATATCAACCCCGGCTCCCACATACCTGGGTTCCTCTGTTGCTTCCTTCATGGACGAGGCTCATCAGTGTGTGGAGAGTGGCCTTGAGCATGGCTGTGGCTGGGTTCTGGAGGTTTTTGGCTGCTGGGGCTCTGCTTGGGGTGGGGAGAGAAACTCTATCTGCCCCCCTCCGAGGTGCCCGGATGAAGACAGCCTGGCTCACAGGCAGGAGATTCTGCTTTCCAAACTTAATATAGTACAGAAATCCACTTACATGTAGAATATAAGTAACATATTGGATAAATTGACAATTCATACATGTAAAATAACTCTGAGACACTCAAAAATCATGATGACAACCAGAGGGGAAGAGAACACAGTAAAGGAGTTGTTAGGTTATTTTGATAACGTGATGTTATTACTTTGTGGTGGTATGTGTGACTTATACATGTATACATGTATGAAGCTGTACTCCTGAAATATTATAGTATATTGTCAACCAAAGGTAAACAAATAAATTGGATTAAAAATGTTTTGAACTCACTAATATTACCCTATAGAATATTTCACTGGTATTGAAAATTGCTTATCTAATGTTAATAATAAAAATTAAGTTTGTCTAAAACTTTAGAGAAGTGATGGTGATGGAAATCAAACCCAGGGTCACACCAATGCAAGATAAGTGCTTTATCACTGAGCCACAGCACTGTAGCTCACTCACATCAGTATCACTGTATCACTGACATCCCATTGTTCGTCAATTTACTCAAGTGGGCACCACTAACGTCTCTATTACACTCAGCCCTGAGATTTTAGCAGCCTCTCCTTACTCGTCTTTCTCGATGATTGGAGGCTCTTACAGGGTCAGGGGAATGAGACCAATTGTTGCTGCTTTTGGCATATTGAATACGCCACAGATAGCTTGCCAGGCTCTGCTGTGTGGGCGAGATACTCTCGGTAGCTTGCCAGGCTCTCAGAGAGGTATGTATATATCTGTTCCTGTATTTTGGATATGAATATGCCATGGGAACATGGTTTTATAGTCTCTGGATGTTGGCTGCTGATGGGATTACACAGCACGGGGGCGGGGGGCGGGCGGGCGGGCAGTCTCTGGGTAGTAGCCTAGCTACTGGAAAATGGGGGATCTGGGTGGAAGAGGCCCAATCCCGATCTGAGCAGCCTTGGAGGTCTCGGCCCCAGGTTCCACACACCTGGGTTCCTCTGCCGGCTCCCCCATGCATGAGGCTCATCTAAGGCACATCAGTATACATATTATTTTATCTAGCTCTGCATTTTATATTATAGCACTATAGTCTACAGAAAATGCTTAGTAAGAATGATAGCTCCATTAAAATTTTTGATTTGAACCGACTTCCAATTTGCTTAATAAAAGCTAATATCACATATCAAATGATACATGATATTTGATACATTTGACACATAATATTAGCATAACAACCTTATGTAATCCTCTGGACAAGAACTCTTGCATACAAGCAATGATACTAAGTAAACCATTATTATTAACTGGAGCTAAAGCATATATGTGTCCTTTGAAATCCTTAGATTCCATTTCAGGATAAAGCACAAAGCAAAACAGAAATATGCTGTTCTCTGCTAAAAGCCACTTTTAGAACAAAACTTCATAGGATAATGATATAAGAGTTAAACTAGAATATCTATCTTGGCAATGTTGACATTTGGTCAGGATAAGTCTCAGCTGCAAGAATGCTCAAGTGCTAGAGTTGTTTATTTATGCATGAATTTATTTTAAATACTCCAACACAATATAATGAAAGCGTCGTCTTACAGATTTCTGATAGAAGAACTAAAAATACCTAATCACTGTTTACATGAATTACTATTTTTGAAGCACTTGAAAAGTTGCTTATTTTTCCCATCCCCCATATGGACTTTGCAGATGTTGATAGATGCTTGATAACGTTATTTTTATTTTATAAGTGGAGGGATTAAGTCACCATTAAGGTGCTCCAGATAGTTCCTGCAAGCTATAGATTTGGAGTTTGATATCTCGCCACTGGGAAGCGCTGTGTGAGGCCGGTCTGTGCAGCTGGCCCTCTCTCTCTGCCGGCTTCCAACCTGGGCTCGTCCGTGGAACAGCTGGGAGAAACTGGGTCTGTACTTATTCACTACTTGTTCACTTTCACAAAACTTTATTTGTATCACATCCATATATACATTATATCTTAAGTTATACATTAAAAGGTAATTTATATAATGCATAAGATTATGAGGCATAAATCATTGGTGTTCATACAGAGTAAGAGTATAATGAACATTTTGTGTCACTAATAATAATAAAGATTAAAAAAGTTTTTTGTTATTATGAATAAAAATATACGAATGGACTAGATTTAAAGTTGTAACTTAAACTTGTAACTCTTGGACTCATTTGTTTTTCCCTTTTCCCTCCTCTTCTCTTCCCCTCCCCACTCCTTCCCACCCCTCCCCCTACTTCTCTCCCCAGGGGAGCACACCTGGAGGTGCTCAGGGCTTGCTCCTAGCTTTATACTAAGGGTATACTCATGACAGAGCTGAGGGGGCAACATGGGGTGCCAAGAACTAAACCTGGGTCAGCTGCATGTAAGGCAAACACCCTACCTGCTGTAAATAGTCTTGTTTTGTCTAATACTATTTTTATTTCTAAGAACATTAAAGTACAGAAAAAACAGTTTCTATTATCTTACGTAAAAATAAAATGTATTTTTGGGGAGGTTGGAGGGCATACCTGGCAATAGTCAGGGACTATACCTGCCTCTGCACTCAGGAAATACGCCTAGTGGTGCTCAAGGGGACCATGTGGGATGCTGAGGATTCAACCTGATCTGGCAACCTGCAAGACTGTACTCTACCCAGCCTACTCTCTCTCTGGCCCACAAAAGAAAATGTTTAAGTAAATATTGTTAAAGAATCTGCAAGGATGGAGAGCTCAGTCTAGGAAGTGAGAGGTCAGCAAGACACTCAGTGTCCGTGACTGGAGACTGCAGAAAAAGCCTAGATGCTATTAAAATGGCCAGTAACCTGCCCTTGGCCCTCACTAGGCCCTAGCGTGGGGCTACTCTCTGGAAGGTCAGGTCTCATCAGAGGGATCTTCCTAGATTTTTGAACTGTGGGGTTGTGCAAATAGATCTCTGTGTTGGGTACAGCATCTTCCCAGAAATGCATAGGACAGGAGACACAGGAAGGCAAAATTGGGTGATACTATGAGCAGGCCCAGATGGTGGTTGTATCAAAGACTGCTGATGTCTATTATGTTTCTCTACAAAAGCATGGATGGGGCTTGAAGGGAAGCAGAGAAAGACAGACACAGAGACAGAGACAGAGACAGAGAAAGACGGAGAAGGAGAATTATATAGCTGGAGATAGAGTTATATATAGGGAGAAAGACACAGGTTTGGTTTCCCTCTAATAACCACTAGAGGCCTAAAAGTAAATGTTTCTATTTATTTATTATTTACTAAATAAGCTGCTTAAATAAAATACGTGTTTTTCTATTCATGCTTGACTTTCATGTCAATTTCTTTCTTTGGACAAAATTGCTTGTTTAATTTTGCTCTTTTTATCTTGATATTGTTTTTTTGTTTTGCTGTTTTTTATTTTAAACATTATAGAATTTTAGGGATATATATGTAACATTAGCACCTTGATAGGTGAACATTTGCTGAGAGCAGTCTCATGATTATTATGTTGATACAACAGACTATTTAAAAATACTTTAAGTGTTAAATAGGAAAAAATTTAGATTGCTTCAGGTTTTTTTTTCTTTTTTACAGAGCACTAATTATATGCCTGATATTGGACTGATACTCAGGATTGAAGATGCAAAGAACAAAGGCTGAATCCAGGAAACAGTCTTTGAACTAAAAAATACAATTTGAAATGTAAAGTCAAAATTAGCTGTAATGGGGGTGGAGGGATACTGGGAACAGTGGTGGAGGAGAATGGGCACTGGCGGAGGGATGGGTAAATGAACACTGTATGACTGAAATGCAAACATGAAAGTTCATAAGTTTGTAACTGTATCTCACGGTAATTCACTAATAAAAATAAAATAAATAACTAAAATATCATGTAAAATTATATTAGAAAGTTATGTAAACTGAAAGTCAAGTTAGGATAACAGAAAAAAAGGTGTTAAAGGTTGGGTTAAAGGTGTAAAATTGGTTGCATCTACTCATTAAAAGGTTTGGAGAGATATTTATACATGATAACTTTTCAGTATCATATCGCAAACCACCAAGTGCAAAAGGAGAGAGAGAGGGAGACAGAGAGAGAGACAGAGAGAGATAGAGAGAGAGAGAAAAGTGCCTGCCATAGAGGCTGGGGGGGGATGGGGTGTTGGGGGCAGGAGGGAAACTGGGAAGAAAAAGAAAGAAAATATCTGAAGAGAGTAATAAATTTTAGAATGAATTAGAAATCTTAATTACCCACTAACACTAATTAAGAGCAGACATTAGAACAAATAATCCATATGGACAATTGGAACAAATCTAGATATATCAGATAAATTTGATTTTGTTTTACTATCTAATCAGAGCAAATTTTTAACCAGACAGTATTTTATCCTTTGAAAAATTATTCAAAACCTCAAGTAGATTTTTAAAAGCCAAAAGTATTCTGGTATTAAATAAAAGAGAGAAATGGTGATAACAGATTTTGGTCTATGTAGAACTGACCCCTATTCTATACAAGCCAAGAGAGAAAATATTTTAGCCTTTGGGAAAACATAAGTTTTTTTTTTCTTTTTGGGTCACACCCAATGCTCAGGGGTTATTCCTGGATCTACACTCAGGAATCAGTCCTGGTGGTTCCCGGGTAATCAATGGGATGCTGGGAATCAGAACACGGGTCAACTGTGTGCAAGGCAAATGCCCTACCCGCTGTGCTATCGCTCCAGCCCCATAAATCGTATAATTAGACAACTTTGCCCTTGTGTGAAAGTGTCCTAGGACAATGTAAAGGAATGGGAATGGCTGTGTTTTCAATAAAACATATTTATAGACAGAAATTAGAATTTCACCAACCTTTTATATTTCATGACATATTCTTTGTTTTATTTTTCAATCATTTGAAAATAGTAGATCATTCTTAACTCACAGACTTTGGCCCATGAGCTTAAGTTTGTCGACTCTTGGTTTAAGTAATAAAGAATGATGGAATGATGTGACTAAGATCTATGATTCCATCTGAGTCCAATATGACAAAAATTAGTAATATATGTGCTTATCTAGCATCAGAGCATAGAGTGACAGAGTAGAAAGAGGCACATTTTAAAAATCATATTTCATCAAGTTATGTGACTGCTCTCAACTATATTTTAAGAAACTTTCCTCAGAAATCATTCATAGATGTTGGGGGAAGGGAAACTGGGAAGAAAAAAAATGCTGCTTATCTTGTCTATATATGTACGTAATTTCTGATATCACTTGGAGTCAATTGGTTCAAATACCTTTCAACTTCACTCAATATTCCTTATAAATCTGTCAAAGCTTTAATATAAATTTAATATTTGTTAGAAAATGAGACATATAATGGATATCACAACATCAACTTAGACCTAAAAGAGTGTCCAAGACGAAGTATGTCTTGGTATTATTATAGCAGCTCTAAGTAATATTGAAGAGAATGGCTGGGAGAAAATTTTCAGATTGCCTTTGACCCAGGTGTCATGATTTGCTAATATACCTCGACTGTTTCTGTTTCCCATGTTAACCTGGTGGATTCCTAGTGATATTATTATTTTGGTAGCAATGAAGTTTTCTCTTGTTAGAGTGTCACTGGGGTTGAAGTCCATCCCCTGCGACTTCTATAGTCCATTATTGACAAATTTCTCTATAAATTCTATTTTGCTGCTGTTTTGTTGTTGCTGTTTGTTTTGATTTGCCAGTGAAAATTACCTCTGAAAAGCTCAAGGAGTTTTTCTCTACCATGAAATATTTTACTCCAAGAATTGCTCTGAAAAATTTAATCAGTACAGAATGCTTTTTTCCAAATGTTTATAAGAGACTTCAGATACTGTGGTTGTGAGATGACAAAAATGTCTTGAATATTAATGAGAAAAGAAGTTCATGTTGATTATTGCCTGGAAACTGTCTATTTTCCTATGAAAGAAGGAATATTGCTTTAATTACATGCACTACCCAAGTCTTATTAGACATATTTAGAGCTTCATGACTATATGGAGGTAGGCAGAGTTTTTGTATCTGATTGTTAATTATATCTGTGCATGAGAATATATGATAGAGTTCCTCTACTCCTCTCACCCACTCTCAGTCTAAAATATGTACATTACAGTTTATTAATATATTTTATAATTTATAAAGGCTGGAGCGATAGCACAGCAGGTAGGGCATTTGCCTTGCATGTGGCTGATCCAGGTTCGATTCCTCCATCCCTCTTGGAGAGCCTGGAAAGCTACTGAGAGTATCCAGCCTGCATGGCAGAGCCTGGGAAGCTACCTGTGGAGTATTCAATATGCCAAAAAAAGTAACAACAAATCTCACAATGAAGACATTACTGGTGCATGCTCGAGTAAGTTGATGAACAATGGGATGACAGTGCTAATACAGTGCTACAGTGCTATAATATATAAAAAGCCACAAAGTGGTGAAGGAATACACAGCATGGTGACTATAGTTAGTAATATTTAATGCATTTGAAGGTTCTGAGACAAAATCTTGTATCAATGGAGAGGATTATTCATGACTTCTACTCGGATCTCTTCATTTACCCACATACCAAATTCCACAGGATGGATGTGTCATTCCCAACATTCTCCCTTCTGAAATTCGACATGCCATTTCCTCGGTAAAGATGCGTACAGCACCCAGTCCAGACAAGGTCAGACCTGAACACCTGAATAATCTGCCGCCAGTACTCATCAATACACTGGCTTGGCTCTTTACACACTACCTGTCTGAATGCAAGGTTCTGTCCCAATGGAAAACCAACAGGACCGTTCTGTTGTACAAGAAGGGAGACATCCATGACATCAGCAACTATCACCCAATCTGCCTGTTGTCCGTCATCTACAAGTTGTTCAATTGAGTCGTCCTGAATAGAATAGGCAGACTATTAGACGAAGGACAACCATATGGGCAAGCCAGCTTCCGAAAAGGATTCAGCACAATTGATCATATCCACACAGTGACTAAGCTCATTGAAGTTTTGTGAGAGTTTAAGATACCACTCTGTCTAACATTCATCAATTTAAAGAAGGCCTTTGATTCTGTTGAGACTGAAGGGGTCATCGAAGCCCTAGCCAAACAGGGCGTTCAAACTCAGTACATCAGGATCCTCCATGGGCTGTATTATGGATTCACCACCAGGATCTCACCATTCTACAAGGAAGTGATCATCAATGTAAAAAGGGGGATTTGGCAGGGTGATACAATTTCACCGAAACTCTTCAGTGCCACCCTCAAGAACATCATGCGATGACTGGAATGGGAAGGAATGGGAGTGAAGATAGACGGTGGGCAACTATATCACCTCCGCTTTGCTGATGACATCGTTCTCATAACACCAAACATTAGCCAAGCGGCACAAATGCTGGCTGACTTCGACCAAGAGTATGGAAATGTCGGACTGCAGCTAAATCTCACCAAAACGATGTTTGTGAAAAATGAACTAGTCCCTGATGTTCCATTTGCTCTCAATGGAGCAAATATCTCCGAATGCAGCAGCTATGTGTACCTGGGTTGAGTACTCAACATGAGGAATGACTTGGCGCCAGAACTGCGCAGGAGGAAGAGAGCAGTGTGGAACTCCTTCAAAAGTATCGAAGAAGTGGTTTAGAGGACAAAGAACCTCTGGTTCCAGACACATCTTTTCAATGCCACTGTTCTTCCTGCACTAACATATGCCTCAGAGGCCTGTGCCCTACGAAAACAGGACAAGAATGCTATTTGGGTACCCCAAAGAGGAATTGAAAGAGCTATGCTTGGAGTATCATCTTTCACTCAAGTGAGAGAAGGAATCTGGAGTTCTGACTCTGTCCACAATCAAGAATAAGAGACGCTGTCTCATTTGCCAAGGCGTCAAAAATCAGATGGGCTGGACACGTAATGCAATTCAGAGACGATCTGGACTAGAGCTATTACCGACTGGATTCCACTGGACGTTAAAAGATGGCGTGTCTGCCCACCTACGAGATGATCAGACTTCTTCGTCAAAACTCTGAATAAAGGTTTGAGGCTCTTCATGTTCCTGGAGTGAGCAGATAAGATTGGGCTACACTAGCACTTGACAGGGACGAACAGAGATCTTACTGGTGCCCGCTCAAGCAAATCGAAGATCAACGGGATGACAAGTGATACAAATGATACATCAATATTTGTTACTTCTTCAAGGCATTTTGGGTATTAATACAGACTCAAGGAGAAACAGATCTCTCATGAACTTCAGGGCCATTCGAAATGAAAACTTGGCCCTGGGTTTAGACTACTGGTCTACCAAGTTTATAGCCTTGACATCATACTGTGCATCGTGAATTCTAATAATGTTGTTTACGAAATTTCACAACTTTCCTTAAGCATAAATTAACTCTTTTCCAAATAATGTTTTGGTGAGCCTAATGCGAATAAACCCAAACCATAAATAATTATCTTGGACTTACAAACAAAAAGGGGCAAGTATTGTGAAACTCAAGTGTTTTTGAAATCGTTTGAGTGGATAACTTACTTGATTCAATAAACAGTTTTATCAAGTATTTCTTCTGTGGAACAAGTGTTGGAGTGCATCAGTTGCTCATTATGTGTGATTCAACTGCCCCCACACTTCATTTATTCCCTTGAGTCAAGTTCATTTTATTCCTCATCCTTATTTCTCAAATTTCAAATATTTTCAAATTTCATTTCTCTCATCCTTTTCTCCCCCCACAGTTGCCTTCCTTCTCCTGCATGTATATTCTATTTGTGTGTTAGGAAATATCAAACGTTCACTAGAAAGGACCTCAATTAGGATCGGAACAATGTTAGTCTCTTTCTTTCTCTCTCTTTCTCTCTCTCTCTGTTTCTGTGTGTGTGTGTGTGTGAGAGAGAGAGAGAGAGAGAGAGAGAGTAAAACAAACATCAGGAAGCTGAGGAATAAGAAACGGATTCTCATCATTGAAATAAGAAATGAGGTTCTAGAAACCTTGTTTTCTATTGTTTTATAGACTCTATTCATTTCAACCAGCCACCTCTAGGCCTAGCTTACTACCTTGTGGGGGATTTCTGCAAAATGCTTCTAGATTGGGTAGCTTTGTCAACCGTTTATTAAAACAAAAACTTGCCATTCATGTAAAAAATAGTTAATCAGATTGTATCTAGTGTTTTGTAGGGACTAGGCACCAGTTTGACCAACTACCTACTTGAGAAATTCAGTATGAATGGAAAACAGAGGAACTTATACTCACAAGTGGTTTGGTTGTTGCTGCTGTAGTTGCTTTATTTGGGGAAGGGGGTCACATCTGGCAGTGCTACTCCCAGCTCCTTCTTGCAGTGCTTGGAGGACCATGTGGTGTTGGGGATCGAAGTGCAGATGGCCATGTACAAGGCAAATGCTGTAACTCCTGTATCTCTCTGCCCCTTTCACAAGTACTTAAGAGTTTCAAGATGGAAGAACTGAGCATTAGAGCACATGTAGGGGTCTTTGAGCCCAAGTGCTTGCATGTGACTGATTGCACAGTTTCTTAGCAGTATTTTAATGCTGAGGATGTTCCAACTTTTAGCTGAAACTTGACTTTCCATCTCTACCAGTCACGGATCACCTAGGTGCTCCTTCTGCTTAACCAGTGGGATAAAGTGGGGGTGGGAGAGGGGGAATGCATTTTCTTTGCAGAGAGGTAGATAGTTTGGAGAAGTCTTGGTAATTTACATCAGGGAGAGCAAGAGCTTCAAGAATACAAACAGCAAATGAAAAAGATAAACTCTTCTACATAAAAGGAAGGAAAGAGGGGGAGGTGATATGGGACAGAATCCCATGGGGACAGTCTAGGAAAGGAGACTCTTGTATTCCCTAGAAGCAAGATCTTTCTGAGAAGAAATCATTTGAGTTGAGGTCTGTATTTCTTTTTTGTTTGCTTGTTTTTGCTTTTTTGGGTGCCGTGCTTAGCAGTGCTCAGGGTTTGCTCCTGGCTCTGACCTCATGAATCACTCCCGGTGGACTCTCAGGTCCAGATGTGATGTCATGGATTAAACCCAGGTCAGCTGCGTGCAAGGCAAAAGCCCTACCCACTGCACTACCTCTCTAGCCCCAAGAGGTCTATTTCCGTTTGGCTTGTTATATAATGGCAAATGATGCAATCAGTTTCTTACAATTTTCCTACAAAATCTCTTGCTAACTTGACCTTACTCAGTAGTATATTTGGTCAATATATGAGAATTTTGAGTGCTAAGGTTTTGGTATGTTTCAAAATTAGTGACTCCATGAGGGGCATACTAACACATGGATTCCACTGTTATCATACCACATCCTGAAAAAATTTGGTACATATGACACCTGCTCATCCAACATGCCCCACTTTCACCCACCTCTCAACCTACCTCTCCTGTAGCTACTCCTGCTTTTTGTCCTTTATTTTGCTTTGGTTCAGTTTTTTATTTCTTCTAAAAAATTAATTTTAGTTACCAGGCTCTATAATTTCACAATACTGTCAGTGATAGTTTCATATATACAATATTCCAACACTATAATCTCCAGCCCCCACCAAAATGTCCATTTCCTTCCACTATTTTCCCAGGGTTCCCTCTCTAACCTTTCCCTACCTCAACACTACTAGCCCCCCCCCACCCCACCACCACCACCACACCTCACTACCATTGTAAGACCTGCTCTGTAGACCAGTATTCTTATATTCTGCTGGCTTTGGCCATCTGTTATTCCCTCACCAGGCTTCTTTATATCCCACATATGAGAGATTATTATGTTTCTCTCCTTCTAGATGACTTTACTTAGCATGATATACTTATTGATATGTCACAGAAAATAGCATGATTTCATCTCTCCTTATAACAAATAGTATTCCCTTCTGTATACATACCATAGTTCTTTTTATCTGTAGTTTCTCTACTCTTTATCACTTGTTCTTGAAAACTATATCTTGGACATTGTGAGTAGTGTTGTTAGTTTAACCTTTTGGGAAGACAAGATGGGTACATAAAATAACTAAAAATTAAGCTTCTATTAAATCTTTGATCTTGTTTATCTAAATTCTTTGTATACTTTGAGGTGCAAATTAAACTTTTCTGTTTCTAATAAATCCTGTGGATAGTTATGGCTTATAAAACAATCTATTCGGCTATAACAGCATAATATTATGAATTTCTTGAGTTTCTCTTTCTAGATGGAGTTGTTTTGCACAATCAAGTTTGATCTCTCTAAGTATTGTAGGTTCACCAAGAGCAGAACTTGTCTTGATATGTTTATTTTTCATCATTATACACATCCCAAGACTGTGTCTATAGAACAGAGAGGAAGCTGATCCTAACTGAGATTTAATTGGCTCGAGAAATCCTAATATCAAAGAGCAGAGAAACAAAATATTTGAATTTAGCAACAGATGCCTATAGCATGATTAAGCCACAGGTATCATAGATTGTCTGATAATTGTTTAAAAGAGCTGAAGACTTTTCTAAGTCAGTTGCTATTCTCTTCTAAAACAAGTAACTTTAATAAGGTATGTCAGTGTCTACATGTCTGAAACTTAGTAGCAGTGCTTCTACTACAGGATTCAAAAAGAAATGTAATGAGAGACACAGTGAAACATATGGGGTGTTCCAGAACATTTCTATTATTATTATTACAGGCTGAGAATAACCAATTCTTTGGGAGGAACTTGCTTCTGATGTAAGTTCTCAGAATATTTTATTGTCATAGTGATCATGCCTAACGAACTCTAGATTATTTTCATGATAGGTTCTGTGTTCAATTTTCTCATCTACACTACATGTCACATTTACTCTGTGTATCATCTAGAATAGTCTTACCTTAGAAGGTTATCAAGATTTAGAAGCTTACGGACTTGGAAGCTTAAATTTTTCTGCCAATTGAAAACCATGTATCTTCAAGATTTGAGTTTGTATTCATTGAGTTTGAAGCTGCTATATGGACATAGAATGCAAATGCGTCCATTTCTAGTACAGGCTATAACTTTCATCGAAGAGAGAATATTAAGTGCTCAGCACCACTGCAGTCTTCTTAATGTTTGTTAAGCAAATCTTTTAGATTCCAGTCAGATCCCTTAGATTAAGGAACTTTGAAATGTGACTTTGAAAAAATGTAATAGCATGAAAAAAATTCCATTTTCTTTTTTTCCAGCTTCATTTCTAATTACTTGGTTTTATCTTGTAGAAAATAAAGGAGACACCTCTTAGACATTGCTGGATAAAGGGGTATCAAAGCATTTAAAAAGTGCTTGCTTTGAAATTGCAAAGTCTTCCAGGAGGAAATTTAAAATCCAGAAACATTTCTGACTGCATGAACTAGGATGGGAAGATTTAAGGGGAAAATCACTTGTGTCAACTTGGTTGTCGTGTGTTGACCCGTTGGTGCAAAGATCTTAGTTCAGTCTGCAGTAAAGTTAAAAACCAGGGCAGCAGACTAGAATACAAATGAAAGTAAGTGATGAACCAGCTTTGGTCAGACAAAATGGTATAAGCTAGACTGAATGCAAACTGTAGAGAATGCCTAAGACTTGGAAAAGTCCTGAAACAGGGGTGGATTAAGTAACTGGAAACTCTAACCCTCTTTGGACAGGTAGAAACAATAGAAAAGTTTAAATTTTTATTTGGTGCCAGAGAGCTAGTACAGCAGGGTGAGTTGCTTGCTTTGTAGATGGACGACCCAGGTTCAATCCCATCACCATGTATGATCCCCCAGCACCACCAGGAGTGATCCCTAAGCACAGGAGTAAGTCTTGAGAAAGATCCAAAAGTCTCTGTTTTGAAAACTTGTATTGAAATGCATAAAACAACATTCTGTGGTGAGTGGGGTTTTCCAGAACCACCTTTAGTAGCTTAGGGGCCACTAATGCTGCACCCAACTATGCTCGGGAAAACATGTGTTGCCAGAGTAATACCTGAGTTAGGTACATACTGGATGTGCACCCTAACAGCTGCACTATCTCCCAGCCCTGAGCATAAAATCTATTTAAAAATGCTAATCTTACAGAAAGTCTCTTGCCCGCGGGCCTGGCTGTCTTCTCTGAGGGCTCCTCGGAGGGGGTGGGCTCCAGCTTCCCTCCCCTCCCAGCAGAGCTTCCGAAGCCAAAGACCTCCAGAGCTTAGACAGAGCCATGCTCAAGGCCCCTATCCACACTTTTGGATGAGCCTCACGCATGAAGGTACCAGCAGAGGAACCCAGGTATATGGGACCCAGGGCTGAGCCCTCCAAGCCTGCTGGATCAGGACTGGGCCTCTTCTGCCCAGATTTCCCATTTTCCAGCAGCTAAGCAGTCACATCCAGGGACTGCCCTTGGCGCCGTATAATCCCACCAATGGCCCACACCCAAAGACTTAAAAACAAGCTCCCAGAAGCATCTTATAACCTAGTTCTCCCTCTGAGAGAACCTGGCAAGCGACCGAGAGTTTCCTGCCCACATGGGAGAGCCTCGCAAACTCCCCATGGTGTATTCATATGCCAAAACCAGTAACAATGCTGGGTCTCATTCCCCTGACCCTTAAAGAGCCTCCAATGTGGCATCCTTGGGAAGGATGAGTGAAGTGAGGCTTCTAAAATCTTAGGGCTAAGACAAATGGAGACATTACTGAGACTGCTTGAGAAATTCGACAATCAACGCGATGATGATAATGATGATGATGATGAATCTTACAGTGAACTGGAGCGATAGCACAGGGGGTAGGGCATTTGCCTTGCACTCAGTCGACCTGGGTTTGATTCCTCTCGGAGAGCCTGGCAAGCTACCGAGAGTACCCTGCCTGCATGGCAGGGCCTGGCTAGCTACCCGTGGAGAATTCAATATGCCAAAAACAGCAATAACAAGTCTCCCAATGTAGACATTACTGGTGCCCGCTCGAGCAAATCGATGAACAACAGGATGACAGTGTTACAGTATAGTGCTAGTCTTACAGTACTATCTCTTTTGCACTTAATTGTAGATAGTTGGGTCATTTGATGTTTCATATTTTTATAAAATGTCCTTAAATTTTATAAAATGTCCTTAAATCTGAAAAATATAGTTCAGTCAGCTCTGGTATGTCATGATATATGTACTTCTAAAAATTACCATACTTTGAGAAATCACACAGCACAAAAGATTAACCTTGTAGGGGAAATTGGGGTTAGAGCATAGCAACAAAATCCTTTGAGACATAAAAATATAGAAACTTAATAAATGGACTAACATATACATATGAAAGGGATTTTTAAGAACATGGATACTACAGTAATTATGGTATTTAACATGAAGTTTGTAGAACTGTGGCAGCTTGTAAGTTACTGAGAAGAGGTGGAAAGATAGTTGTTTTGAAGTCATGGGAGAGTTGAAACATTTCATGTGTGTGTGCATATGCCTCCTAACACAGGAATTAAAGTAGCTGGAAGATGTACAGTGTTTGCTCATGTTCTATGTTCCTACTTGGCTCAGTGTAGCCAATTTAGATTGTCTGCATTTATATAGTACTGCTTGCAGATGAAACTTTAATCAAATGCTAAATTTGAAATTCATGTTATGCTCAAAAATTTTCCCTAACATATCAATTGTGGCAGAACAAAATTTGCATTTCAAAACAAGCATTCAAAACAGGGACTGATGACATCTTGTTCCAAGTCATGGATGCCACCTGAGTCATCATCATTATTCCTTAACATTTCCATGCATTGATTTGGTAAGAACTTCTTCACCCCGGCTTCTATCTTTCAGAAGAATGTTTGGTTAAACATAATTTACTGATAAATCTGGGAAAATAATTTTTGTCTTTTAGAATAATTTTAAAATCTATTCTCATTATTAGAAAACAAATTTAGAAGATGATCTCTTGGCAGGATAGAGGCATTTTTTTTTCAATTGCAAATTCTTCTGAAATCAGGGATCCTACAGTGCTTCTCTTAGCTTTAGTTGGAATGCCAAAGTCAAACATTTTAGTTTGACTGGAGTCAGAGAAATTGAACTCTACCAGATCACTGCAGGAAAAAAAATAGTATCACTCTTCAAAGTTTTTTATAAAATTATGTTGACTTATATCCCATGAAGTATATTTATGTTCCCCAAAGAATTATGAAAGGCATCCATGTATGAGACAGGTGAATAAAATTTAAGAGGAAAGTGCCGAATCCCATATGATAGACCAACAGTGAGGAGTGGTCAATGGTTGGAATCAACCACAAGTGTGTGTGGGGTGGAGGGTAATAGAGATAAGAGACCAGCATAACAATAATAGCTGGGAATGATCACGCTGGACAAGAACTTAGTGTCAAAAGTAGGTAAAGGAATATTCTTGATAACCTTTCGGTATCAATATTGCAAGCCACAATGCCCAAAAGGAGAGAGAGGAGAAAGAGCAAGAGGGAGAGAGTGAGAGCAAGAGGGAGAGAGGGTGAGTAATAGAGAACAAGTGTGAGAGAGAGAGTGAGCAAGTGAAAAAGAGAGAGAAAGAGACAGAGAGAGAGAGAGAGAGAAAGGAAAGACACCTGCCATAGAGACAGGCTGGGGATACAGAGGTGGGGGCTTACGTGAGGGAAACTGGGGACACAGATGCTGGGAAATGGACACTGGGGGATGAATGGGTATTGGAACACTATATAACTGAAACCTAATCATGAACGGCTTTGAAAGGATCTATCTCACAGTATTACCTATTCGGAATTACCTGGGTTCTGTGGGACTTTACTCATGTGTGAGGCTCGGCATGCATGAGGTAATATGGAACTTTATGACCTTGGACTCTGGGCTCAACGTGACCCAGGAGCAGAGATCCTCTGCCTGTTTCCCTTAGTCTCCAGCGGCCCAGGGGTCATGCCCATAAGCCACCTCTTGCTGGCGCCAGATAATCTCCTCATCGGTTACCATCCAGAAATCAAGGCTGCTTCTTCTGGAAGGGAGCACAAAATGAGGCCCCCACAACCATGCCACCAGACTCCGCACTAGGCTGTTTTCACTCTGGTGCCCCAGAGGGGGGCAGGTGAGAGCCCTCCCCACTCCAAGGGACTCAGTTCCAGCAGCTGACCTCCACTATCCAACCGCCGCCATGCTCCAGGCCACTTTCCACACGCTCAGGCAGAGCTTCATGTATGAGTGAACATATTCTTAAACCGCGAAAGCGGCCACGCAACACATCATAAGATACTCCCTACTCATTTTCCATAATTACCACACCATATTTGATTGGAGGCAAGATGGTGCCGATGCCGTCTGAATTCCTCTCGCTCTCCCAAACCCAGCTCACCATCTCGCCTTAGACAACGCTGGCTCAGCACACCAGGCACAGGACTCTACATGTGATCTTTGCTGGAACTCTATGCATCATTCCTGATGGACATTGCTGGGTGTTTTGCATTTTTCAGGCAGAAAGGCATCAGTGGGGCATGGAGAAATCGTGGCAGCCACAGCGTCACCACCTAGCCTGGCCAGGCCGAGTTGCAGTGCCGTCGAACATACAGCCATGGCAGCAGTGGGCACAGTGGCTCATCCACTGTGGGGTGCTGTCAGCCAATCACCGGGTGACCTGGGACTCAGCGCAGGTGTTTGGCCTGACACAGACCCTCCTCGATAGGTCCTGCTCTGCCCACTGCTCAACAACCTCCGGGCTCACTCCATCAACCTCAAGGAGATCAACCTGAGGCTGCAGATGTCCCAGTGCTCAGAGACACAGGCAGGTATGTGTTTGTCAGTGTGCAGATCATTACAACATGCCAGTTGACCAAAAGCTTATGTGGCAGACGGAAACACCTGTAAAGGTGATTGGAGGCCGCCCCAAAAGCCTCCATCCCTCTCTGAGAACTGGCAAGCTACCTGTGGCATACTCGATATGCCAAAAACATTAACAATTATGGTCCCTGATCCTGAAAGAACCCGCAATATGCCATCCGCTACACTAGTACGTGACAGGGATGAAGGGAAACGTTACTGGTGCCTGCTTGAGCAAATTGATGAACAACGGGATGACAGTGATACAGTGATCTCACAGTGATTCAATTAAAAAATCTCACTGTCACACTGTCATCCTATTGTTCATCAGTTTGCTCAATCGGGCACCAGTAATGTCTTCATTGTGAGACTTGTTACTGTTTTTGGCATATCAAATATGCCACAGGTAGCTTGCCAGCCTCTGCCATGCAGGTGGGACACTCTCGGTAGCTTGCCTGGCTAAGAAATTTTAAAAGTTTAAAGAGGAAAAAAAGTCGAAGGCATTAAAAATAAATTGCTAGAGAGGATGGGGAGATCACAGGAATGTAACTTTTCATGGGATTTTGAATACACCTACTAAAAATGCACATGTTGAAATTCAACACCAAACTCCTAATCAACCATTGCCTTAACTGAAATTGAGACTTGTCCAAAAAAGAAAACTACATCACAAATATTTAAGGTTTATTGACCATAAGCAGTGAAAACGTTAATTATTTGTATCATTTAGTTGCTATGAAGCTTATCTCTAATAATTTATTGACTGGTAATGGTATTAAAATTTGCACAAATGGACTCTCCCACTCTATAAATAAGTAAGTCCTCAGTTTAAAAGTATGTAAGTGCCACAGCCCATCACCAGAAAGACATTATATATTTTTGTGCCATTTTATGGACAAATTCAGCATCCAATGGGGGGGGGGGGGTTGCTGATGGTAGTGTGGCATGTCAGGATTGAAGGGACGGCACACATAGATTTAGCAACTGTTCCAGAGATGAAGCAGGAGGCTATGGATCTATTAGGGGAAATTCTATGTCATTTATTAAAGGGAAAAGGCTCCTTAGAACTTTTTCAGAAATCTATAATGAAGGAACTACCTGAGAGACAGGAATTTCACATTTAAATCAGGAGCAAGTGGAATAGTTGTATGTTTCCTTATTCGTGTTTTGTTGCAGAGTGCAGAGATGCTCTGGTTGCTTAGAAAAGGTTCACAAGGAGAGAGGAGCAAGAGAACTGAGAGCATTGACTGAGTGGTGATATGAGCGGCCAGGGTAAAGCTGGAAAGGGAAGAGACTACGAAGCCTGGAGTATGAGGAAGAGAAAAAAATGTAAGGTGATGTAATTGCAGAAGTACTAGAGAGAGGGAGTTAGAAAGGCAGCAGATAAGAAATTGAGGGCTGGGGATGTAGCTCAGTGGTAAAGCACTTAAAGCACTGCAAAAAAGGAAAATTAAAAAGGAAAGAAAGAAATTTATACTGAGCTATTTTTGCAGCTGTTGGAATAATAAGGTAGAAATTTGTACCTTGCTTTGATTATAATTCCCCCTTTTCTGCTTTTCTTCAGGGGATCACCTTTGAATGTAAACAATCCCTTACAATCTGGAAATGCATATTCTTATTCTTAAGGGATGAAATAATTTAATTTGTAGTTTTAGAAAACTAAAAAGTATTTGTGAATAAGGCTTTCAATCTTTGCTGCAATTACGCAGACAAAATACCCAAGGCCCAAACTCCTAAGCTTTGATTCATAAGGATTTTCTGTTTTAATTATGGTTTTGGCAATGAGGTTGCAATACCCTTTAAATTTTCAGTATTAATGTAAAAAGTTACTGCACAGCACAGACATCATCTATGTATTCATGACCCTCTGCCCCCTGTCCCTATGGCCTCTCTGGTCTAACACGTTCCACTGCCACCCAATCTCCCATGATTTGTTGATCAAGAGTTATGATTCTGGATAAGCATACTTATCATCTGCTTATGAGTTCCAGATCCTACCCATATGCTCCCTTTTTCCTTCCAGGGAACCTCATGGTTCTCCCTTTTCCTCCCTTCCTCTCAATATGGCATTCTCAGGTCTGTAATCCAGTGCCCAGTGTTTATTACCTATTGATACCACTCATACCCTTGGTTTATTTCTCTATGTAACATATATGAATGAGATAAATACTTGTCCTTGTGGCCTCTAACTTATTTCACTCAACATTTAGGTAACTCAATTGATGGCATGAGGAAAGATTGATGGTGAAGATCACAAAAACCTATCAAAAATGCCTAAAAGATAGGGATGCTCAGATATTTCACATTTAATATCTAAAATATAAAAAATGTTTGGACATCATAGTTTTACAGAACTGTTAAAGGTAGGGTTTCATGCATAATCCATTCTGGCACTACTCCCTCTTCAGAATTTCCACTCCACTATTGCCCCAATGCTTTCCCTGCCCCATTCCAATCTCTCCATTCACCCTTCACTGTGATAGGCTTTGTAGTGAAAAACAGTTCTGTTTCTGTTGCTTCTGGACATTTTTTATTCACCCTATTTATTTCTTTATATTTCACATGTAAGAGAGATGATTCTGTGACTTATAATTCATTTCATAAATCAGTATTGTTGATGACTATATGTCCATAAAATAGTTTTTGTCTCTCTGCAGTATAGACAATAAATTGAAAACAGAAAAAAATTGATATAATTACTGAATATTTAGATAATGAAATACCCAGCAACAATGAATTTTCCACTAATCAAATGATTGTTTCCCTATGCTGGGAATATATATTTGAAGTCTTGTATAGGACTTTGTATCAGATAAGTAGAGCAAAGGGATCCTTTGCTCTAAATTATTAATTTTCCTTTATTTTTCTATATAAGTCAATGTTAAAGAAGAATTGGTATGGAGAAGAGTTGTTGGAGTGTTTAGCAAAGTAAACACAGAATGAGAGGCTGGAAAAGTTATAGAGTTTTTAAAAAAATATATGTACTCACATGAGAATCGTGAAGAAATAGAGGCAGACGGTTTGATAGAACTATAACCCAAAATTTTCATTTGAAATAATCTCTTTATCCCTAATAACATATAAGGACTTTCTCTGCAGTGGTAACCATGAGATGAAGCTAGTTTAGCATGTTAAGCTTACTTATGTGTATTTGGCTTGAGCCACATTATTTAAAATTTTATATACACAAGAATATTTATATACATGCATATCACCTATAATTTACACATATTTAAATAAAACTTATGTAGTCATATACATATGTGCATATAATAAATAATATGTAGTATCTCATGGGATAATATGTGATATGTTCTTGGTGAGATGAAATCATTTTTGGTAAAATGTTTTCCACAGCAACTTTATTACTGGGTGTGAACCCTTGCCTTAGGGACAACCAAGTTGAGAGAGAGAATTTTGCTTCTTTTAACTAGAATATGTAAGGGCCCTTTACTTTAAACAATTTTGTATTTACTTCTTACTAAAGAAGGAGTGTCCCCAAATTGACAAAGGATTAAAAATGGGTGGGTTTATCTCTGCCTCTATCCACAATAAGCAAAGAATACAATTAGTTCAGCATGATAATGATCATCATTTTCCAGCAACCATTGCGATATAAACGACACACTCATGAAGTAATCTCTCTTCTACCAAATTCAGGTGCAATTCAGATTTGAAGTCTTTCTTGCTGACTTCACATACCTTTGCTGTCCTGCTACTCTGGTTAGCTTCTGCTCTTCCCTCTTTTTTAAGGTCTAGGAGGTAGTGGCATTCATCTGGCAGAGGATCTGGTGTTGCTGGTAGAGCAACAATACTGAACTAATTCTGATATAGTGTTTTGAATTTCTTGGCAATATTGTCCATCAGTATTACTTGCTGTCCTCCTGAGGAGCTTGGCTACTTTCAGGAAGAGCAATCTCTTTCAGGCATAGAACAATATGTGCCACGATGCCTTCGCCCCCATTTCCAATATCTTAGTCTGTCGGTTACCCCTTGGTCTTTCCAGTAGAGCCTTCTGAAAGATTCCTTTTAGGCCATTTTTCTACTGTAAGATCCATCGTGTAACTCTGGCAATTGTCTCTCCTGGTGCAAAAATGCAGCAGAACCAAATTCAGCATCCTTTCCTTTTCTTTGGACTTCAACTTTCACAAGAAACTCTAAATCATTTTCCTTTGAGATCAAAGGGAAGTCCTGCCCCCCTCCACTCAATCACCAGTATATGTGTTGGGTCAGTAACAGCTGACAACTCATGCTGAAGAAATCCTGAGCTTTCAATCTTTTTAGGCTGAGGTCAGCAACTAGCTAAAATTAGCAATAGCAGTTTGGGATGGGTGCCCCCCCGCAATTTCTCTAACATCTTGAAGGAAAGCTTCTAACGTTCATTTTTAAATACAGCTGCATGTGGAATTTACTATTTTGTGCACCATCTTACTTATATTGAAGCTGAAAGAGTGGCATTTAATAGTCTGTCATACACCTATGTTAAAAAAAACACCCTGAAAAAAATAGTAACAAAGCAGGTAAATTACCAAAAGAGGATAAGCCTAGAATGGAACACACTGGGTGCCCTAGTCCTTAGGGTAAGGTGAGGGAGGCATCCTCAAAATAAAGTCTTTCTATTTCTGCCTTGGCAGATTAGGACCATGTCTATTTAAAGTGGTCTGTAATTTCCTTCTCTAACTTAGGTTTTCATCTTTAGGTGTAGCAGTTAAGGAACTAGCTTAGTTGTATGGAAACATACCATCTGAGACACAAACGGATACTTTCTATTGTTGAAAATGGGTCCACTAGGACAACCATCTACTTGGGTTTCCGACAGCTTATATTCAGTATTTCCTGCCTTTCACACATCTCATTTCGCCAGAGAATCTCTCAGCTCCTACAACAGAAAAATGTATCTTCTTAACACTGGGTCGATGAACTTGTAGTTTAAGTGGGTTGCCATGAAGACGCAATATTTTATTCCTACCTCTAAATCTCGTTAGACGCTTTTTTCAAAGATGGAATTGGTCCACGCTGATGAAAATGATTAAAATAGACGAAGCAGCAAATCTCCAGACTGACGTATTTTGAGATATGAACTCAAAGAAGCCGCAGTCTCGCGATAGCGAGATCCGACGTGCAGTCTTGGGAGGAGAGTTTCTGATGGGTACTCTCGCGAGAGCGGCTGCCGCCGGAAAGAGGAAGCGAGGACCGGAAGTCCTTCACCTCCGGCGTCCAATGATGAAAGACACCTAACTACCTGGAACCCTGATCAAGGTGATAAGAAGAAGATCCACCAGACCGGAAGTCTCACACGCGAAGCCTCCCTACTCTTCCAGTTTTTGTCACTGGTGCTTCCCTTATTTCTGTTTTTCCTATTTTATCCTGGTGCCCGCAAAGGTTTTACTTATTGTCCCTCCCCACTCCAATACACCGATGGATACCTCCCTCCTCGAGTCAGGGCTCTTCCCTGCCCCACCCTGTAGCTAGGAAGTGGGGACTCGGGGTGGCAGGACCCCCGAGAGCCTGAAGAAGTGGAGAGGGGGCAGAACTCTCCCGCTGCTGCTTCCAGGACGCGGCCTTCTCGCCTCCCCCCTTCCGCCCCCATGGTCCCTGTCTTCCTCCTTCCGATAGCCACGGTGCTGTGGGGAGCAACCCCCACCCAGGGGTTCATTCGCGCGACCACCAGCAACAAGATCACCATGGACTTTGCGGACCTGCCGGCTCTCTTTGGGTCTTCCTTGAAAGCGGAAGGACTTAGGGGGTTTCTTGTGGAGGCTCAACCGGTCAACGCCTGCAGTGCCATCAGCCCACCACCCCCACCGTTTTCGGGGGACAGGGAGTCCGTCTTTATTGCCTTGCTTCGGAGATTTGACTGCAACTTTGACCTTAAGGTCCTGAACGCGCAGAACGCTGGGTACGGTGCGGCGGTGGTGTACAATGTTAATTCCGACGAACTTCTGAATATGGTGTGGAACAGTAAGGAAATTCAGGAACAGATCTTCATCCCCTCCGTTTTTATTGGAGAGAGGAGTTCCAAGTACCTTCGTGCCTTCTTCCTTTACACACAGGGGGCCCACGTGCTTCTGGCCCCAAATGATATCTTCCATTTGGTCTTTTACCTTGTCATATTTACAGGCTCTTTTTCACTGCTGATTTTGTCTATGGCAGTATTTACTATGGTAGTAAATTATGCCCAGGAAAGGGCCCAGGTCCAGAGAAATCGACTCACCCAAAGGGAACTGGAGCAGATTCCTACACACATCTACCAGAAAGGAGACCACTATGAGGTCTGTGCTATCTGCCTGGAGGAATATAAGGATGGGGACAAGCTGAGGATTCTTCCCTGTGCTCATGCCTATCACAGTCACTGTGTGGACCCTTGGCTCACTAAGACCCAGAAGACCTGCCCCATTTGCAAGAAGAGTGTTAATAAGGCAACTGTGGAGGAACAGGATGAAGAAAATCAGGAGCAACAGGCTGATGAAAGGGAGCCACCAACGAGCCATCCTGCCTCAGAATGGACCCCACTTCTGGACTCTGGTGCCACACTTCCCAAATCCTTTGGCTCCTTAGCTCCAGCTCCTAATATTTCCCTAGGGTCTTCGTCATATCTTCCACCTTCTCCTTCCCCCTCTTCTTCAGTAGACACCATCTTTTAAGACCCTCTCTCCCCTCGCCACCGCCAAATCTCGGGTGACTGATTCCCACAGCCTGTCTTCTTCCCCCAGCCTTCCTCCTCACACATATTGAGGGCGATGGGACTTTTCTACCCTAGGTTTCTACCTTATTCAACTTCATGCTTTTGAGGGAGATGGGTTGTGAAGATACTGGCCTCTTCACTCACTGGATTAATAAAGTTGTTAATAAATTTCAAAGAGTGTATTTGCTATAGTTCGTGTCAAGGACTAAAAGATAATTAGAGACATTACCTTAAATCACTCAGGGTGTCTTCAAGTTGGGATATTTCACGGTTTGTTTTCAATGTGATCTCTCATAGCTGTAAAATTTTCAGTGAATTTCATTAGCCATTAACCATTGATCAGGGTGAGTATGAATTAAGCAATCTACACTTATCTAAATATCACAAACACTAGTTTATGTTTAAAGAGTGAAAAACTTCAAAAGTTGATATGATAGTACCAAAACAACAACAGAAGATGCAAAACTTGATTATAGGTCACCTGTTGTACTGTGTGTGAAATGGCTATGAAAATATAGCAAATTCAATGGCATATAGCTTGTGGACACTTAGCATCTCACATGACTAATTGGATTTGAAATTTAAGAGATAGTTTCAGCTTTCTTTTCCTCCCTTAGGAATAAACACCCACACTTTATCGCATGAAATAAATTTTCACCCAAATGAAAATTGAACCTTAGACTGGTTCATTCATACCAAGTATTGTTTGTCTGGCACTACCTTTCGGAGCTGTGTATGAGATCAGAGTTAAGCAATAAGGAATAGTTTAATATGTCATTTCTTATTAGAAATAAAGACCATTTTCACCACATTAGCAATTGCTTATATTAAGTCAATATAAGCTGACTTATGTGAAGTCAGCTAGTTCTTGTTTGCAAGCTAATTTTTGTCAGGCTGAAAATTCCAGACACTCCATGGTTAATACAAATGAGCAAGTGTTTCCAATAAATATCTCTCAATTAGAATGTTCTATCTTATGCAATCTTGCAAGAAACAGTCAAATTGAGGGAGTTATAGCTTAGAAAACTGAATCACTAGTGATAATGAGATCTATTGTTTAAACGAATGCACAGTTTTATGTTTTATACTTTTGGGCCACACCTAGTGGTGCTCAGGGTCATTTCTGGTAGTGTTCTGGGACTGTATGTAGTACTGGGGATCAAACTGGGTTAGCCTGCATGCAAGAAACAAGCATCTTTACCCCTGTATTCTCTCTCTGCCCCATATATATTTTTTTAAATTTCAATAAATAAACATTTAAAAGACCTTATAGCTCTGATATCCATATTTATTTAATTGTCAATACATACTACTGCAGTTAATCTATTTTATTCACTAGTGTCAAGGTCTTATTTTTCAAATTTGCTATTTCTTACAAAATGCATCATTTGATATAAAGTTGCATTGAAATTTATATATTGATAAACATTGCACAATGTTCGGGACTCTCTTATTAGAACTAAGGAACAGACCCTGATGTGTAAATTGGTTGAGGAGGTAGGGAAGCAGAGCTGGGTAAAGGTGAAAGTTTAAGGGCACCGGAAACATGCAACCATGTCCCACGACCATCTTTCACTGCCCACCATACAAGTACAGGAGTCAGGCAGGCTCTAAACATTGGTCTGAAGTGAAGCCAAGAATGCTGGTAATAGGAATATTGCTCCATAGTTGTAAGCCTGCCTCCTGAGCTGAGGGAGAAGGCAGGTGGAATAAAAAATGAATCACTAAGTCAATGATGGTTAGAGGGATCATTCAGAATAGGAGATGTGTGCTCAAAGTAGATAAAGGACCAAATGTGATAGCCTCTCAGTATCTGTATTATAAATCATAATGCTCCAAGGTAGACGGAGAATATGGGGGAAATTGTCTGCCATAGAGGCAGGGGGAGGGATGAGACGGTGGAAGGTACTGGGGACATTGGTGGTGGAAAATGCGCACTAGTGGAGGGATGTGTGTATGATCATTGTATGACTGAAACTCAAACCTGAAAGCTTTGTAACTGTATCTCATGGCGATTCAATTAAAAGAAAATGCTGACTTTACCTGGCTCTGAACTACTGATCATTTCTTACAGACAGTCACAGGGGAAGAAGTGGAGTGTTATTGGGATGGTAACTTTGTTGAGGCAAGAACTATTATTGAAGAGAATCTCTGTAGAGACATTTTGATTATCGATGTCATCACTAAAATCAGTCCTAGAGCAGACACTGTAGCAGCTACTTTAGGACCATATACTAAGGTGGGCACAAAAAACTAAAAATGTAAGAAAAATCAATAGCTTTATGAGATTTTTTTCTCTTTTAATATGATACTCTGAGGTTAACAGTAACTGTGAGTAATATATGAGTCATGAATTTTTATGTGGAGCTTCTTCTAATATAATTAAATATCAAGAGAATTGTTCTTTTTAAGCTGTGCTGGTGATGAGAGGAAACTGCAATAGGATTTTTCCCAAATTCTAGGGTAGAAAGGGAGATTGCTCAGTGATACATGTATACACTGTAGACATCTATGGAGCTTCTGTTATGTTCCAGGAACAGCAAGGAACAGTAACATCACTTTATCACTGTATCACTGTCATCCTGTAGCTCATCGATTTGCTCGAGCAGGCACCTGTAATGTCTCCATTGTGAGACTTGTTACTGTGTTTGGCATATCAAATAGACCACAGGTACTTTGCCAGGCTCTGCCATGTAGGCGAGATACTCTCAGTAGCTTGCCAGGCTCTTCGAGAGGGGCGGAGAAATGGAATCTGGGTCGGCCACATACAATGCAAATGTCCTACCTGCTGTGCTAGAACAGTAACATAGAAAAGAAAAATACTACCATTTTTTTGTCTATAGAAGAAAACAAATAAATAGCCATTGAATTGTGTGGTACCTGACAGTAAAATAAAATAAAGCTTTCAGAAAGAAATCTGGTATGCTAAAGTATGCCTGTTGATTCAAGAAGTAGTTTAAAATATTTGGAAAATTTGCCACAGTTTTGCTAATCACAGACATTATTAGAAATGAAGTCATACATATTCATAATCAAACATATTATGTTAAAATTATACACTCAAACAACTTCCTAAGTATCATGCTTATGCTTACTTAATTCCTTATGTCTATGAGGTCTGCTTGGTGGAAATTGCTAATAGCAATGTGCAACTGCATTTATCTTCCCTTCTCTGCTTTCAATTAACATTACAGTGGGGCTCAAAATTGGTCATTATAGGGACACTTACACCACAAAAAATGGCAAACACTTTTGTCTCTCATTCCACTCCACCAGGATTTTATTTATTGTTTTTTTAAAACAGTAAATCTTTATTGTTTTATAAAAATGCAGGTTACACTTTAATATGTGCAACAGACTGTATAATGTAAATAGAGCAAACTGAGATTATTTGCTTTCAGTATCTGACAACTATTATCTGGCTTAGCAAATAAGTTCTGTATTGAAGAATGACAGAATTTTGCATATATATTTTACATACATATTCATTTCTGTTTTCTATATTTCCCCCAAATAAACACAAACAGCAAATAATACTTATCTCAAAGTTTATTAGTTTGTATCATTTTGTCAATGGCATGAGCAGCTTCTTAATCTGGGAGAAATAAAGCATTGGAATTGCAGTCTAATTTTGCAAAATAATGATAGAATATCAATCATGGTAAAACTTTACATACAGGAGTTGAGTAAAATCAGGTTAAGTCTTATATAGAAATAAAATGTCTACATGATACTTTCAAATTGAAGATGTTTAGAATAATTTACAGTATTCCATCTTAGTTAATTTTTATAAATTGTATGCTATAAGCAATCTGTGGACACATACTCATGCATCTTTCCTCTGCCTACTCACAAAAGCAGGTTGGTAAACACTCTTTAAAACAGCAATGGATATATCAGAGCTAAAGAAATTTTTACAATGGCTATATGAATATCTGAAGAGGGTCACATAACCATAAATGGAGTGAGAGGAAGAAGACGGAAAAGAAAGCTGTGTCCAGATGACCAATATAATTCAGATTATTCTTTCTTGTATTTTTTCCATTTTTGTTTTTTGAGCCATACTCAGCAGTATTATGCTCAGTGCTTCTTTCTGACTCCGTGCTCAGGGATCACTCCTGGAAGTAGTTGGAAACCACACATATTGCTAGGAATTTAAAGCATGCAGACCAAGTGCTTTAACTATACTTTCTGGCCACACTCTGTTTTTCTTTAGGACAGATCATGAAGAAAACCAGTAGAAAGTCTTTCTTTCTGCTGACTGTATTGCCGATCACAACTGCAATCATTACTACTAGAACTAGATAAAATTATTCAAGGGGCATATTGCTTATAGCTATTCCTGTTTCTATGGCAACCAAATTTTTGTGATGGCCTACTATTTTCTATTAAAACCATGCACTTTCACTCATGAGATGCTCCAGACAGTTTGATTCTGTGTGGATTCTCTCTTTGCTGCCCACTATAACAGGGTCGTTTACATGAGTAATTTTTTACCCTTGGAAATTGTTAATCACACTAGAATGGCAGAGCTACTTTCTCTAGTGCCTGCCTTCCATATTGTCTGGTTGAGGCTCATAACCTGTCAGAGTCTTTGGAGGAATGTTTCAGCTCCCACAGCACGGAACACCATTCAGAGCTCTCCTGGCATCATTTCCTCTAGATTCCAACTTCCAGACATGCCCCCTTCATGCTTACTTTGCTGTTTTCCTCACACAGGCATGGTTTATTTGATCTTTGCAGAAATCATTATTTGACAAGAATATCTTAGAATTTAAATGGAAAAATCATATTTTTCCCAGTCAAAATCAACTTTATCCACAACTTTATTCTTTAGGACTTTAGAAATGTGAAATTTAAAATTAGTTTCTCTAAGACAATACATAATAATTGTTGCATCATAGCTTTTTTTGTTAAAAACATACTTAAAACGCTTTTTAGTATGCATCACCTCCCTACTCCATATATGCCTAAGAAGGAAAAAAAACATATTGTTGTCTTTTTATCCTTATGCGCTAGTACAGTGACTATCAAATGTCCGAGTAAATAGGTCATCGAATATTTTGAAATCTCTATTTTAAAGATTGATTATACAAATGGGTTATAAGTATGTTCTGTAAGGAATATGTTCTACATCAAGCCAATATAGATAAAGAACACTTGTGGATTATTTTGAAAAAAAATAAATTCTCTTAATTTTGACAACTTTTATGAAAACATACCATCAATGAAAGAGACCAAGGACAGAAGGTCAGTGCTAGCAAGAACTTTGCAAGGTTCATTGTGTCTTTTTCTCCAATGGCATTCTAATATATGTATTAAAAAATCTATCCATAGATCTAATCTACGGATTCATTCATCCTTCCTGCTTTTCTCCTTTCTGTGATCAATCAGTTAGTTATATTCTGATGATATAATGGCGTGCAAAACACACATGGCCTGCCCTTCCACAGAGGAAATACTGTAAATCCTATTATGTAAAACGGTGAATTTCATGAGAGAAAATATTAATTTCTAAAATTAATAATCATAACAAGTAATCATAATCGGGTAGCTCAGGTAACTCGTGTTTTTACACATGGCAGTTATAGCATGTATAACTGCCGCTTTAAAATACTTTTTACCGAAGTGACGGCTTTCTAAGATTATATAAATTTCAAGTGTGCGCCATTATGAATCATTACTACATAGTGTGACATTATGTTCACTATTAAAATTTCAGTTCTATTCTTCACTATATAATGGATCCCCTTTACCTAATTACCCTATCTCCTCCCTTTCTTTCTAATTTGGTCTCTAGCCACCAATGATGGCAAACAGTCTGAGAACTTATTTGTGTTCTGTTTGTTTTTTTTCCATATATGCACTTATGAGTGAAATCATATTTCTTTTACTCCATCTGACTTATTTCTCTAAGCATGATACTATTCTTTACATCCCTTTATGCTGCTGCAAGTAGCAACATTTTATCTACAAGTAGCATTTTATTGTGTATCCTATATCTTCTTTATTTTTTTTTCAATGCTTGGCTATTGTAAATGTGTGTATGGGGTGCATATCAGATCCTCATAGCACAGCGGGTAGGGCATTTGTCTTGCATGCAGCAGACTCGGTTTGATTCCTCTGTCCCTGTTGGAGAGCCAGGCAAGCTACCGAGAATAATTAGACATAGTCTAATTGTATTACCAAAAATTGGTTTTGATTTTTTAAAGATAATTTACTTTTGACAGATTTTTTTCAGCTTTTCCCTTTGAAACAAAGCTGGTGGAGAGACAGAAGAAACAGAAAAGAAATGTAAATGGAAGAGACATTTTATGGTAACTTAGATGTTTATTATTTAAATTGAGAGCAATTCAATGTGTCAGATTCTGCTAGCATACATCTAATTTGAATCTGCGGATGTAGTATGGCTGGAGAGACCATGAACAGAGGCAGAGTTTTTAATTCTGTCTCCGAAAGGGTTTTTAAAGATTTATGAATTATGATTAGGCAGAGTAAAACTGGGAGAACAATTTTGACATTTAATCATTAGGGGCATTAATTTTATTGACGATATATGGCCAATATGCTTATATGACCATATATAAAATGATGGTTGCACAAAAATATGGCATAACTTGTTTATTAAAGTTTTTTTAAAATTTCACAAACCATTGATATATTTTATACAATTAACATCACTACAACATAGACATAATGCTTTAAAGATCTCCATTAGTAAATATTATCTTTATCCAACATTTCTCCTTAATGAGTGATTATTTGTGACTGATTTGCCATTGATATCACTGTAGTTATTGCTGTTTTGAATTACCTCATTTATAAATAGAATTTTATTTATTGAAAGGGGAAGAGAACTTTGATTATCTGAGATTGCCTACAGTGGCCTTAATAGCCAGAGATGATTTATTTCTCCTTGAAAAGGAAATGTGACCCTAGGATTACACTCTTGAGAGATGATACTTCAATTCAAATTGGAATTCACAGAGTAATTGCAGTCTGTGGTAATGCATCTTCAATATCTTAAAATAGCTGTTAGAGGGTATAGCTTTTCCCCCAGAGGAATAGCAATGTTCACTAAGACATGTCTTTTGTCTCTTTCAAGCCATTTGAACAATGCACAAAGGAATGCATAGATGATATTTTGCAATATATGCAATATATGATATTTTCTGAAAGTATTCAAGAATCAATAAGCAAATGTGTTCCCACTTGTATGGAATTATGCTATAAATAAATAAGAAAATTAATAAAATAATATATGGAATGACTACATATTTGAGCCAATTCTTAAGTTTCTACAGCAGACTTTTTGAAGCTCTTCATTAGTGTACAAGAAAATAAACCAACACATTCTTCATATAGCATACATTAAATTGTATTATCTGTTTTATAGAAAAACATGTAAAGAATAAAATTTGTCATCACCATTTTCCAGTATGTACAGGCCAGCTGTGAGATATACTCTTTTACATATACAAATTGAGCAATGGAATTCATAATTATTCAGTAAATAATATTATTTGAGAGGCCAGAGAGATAGTACAATGAGTAACATGCTTGTCTTGCAAGTGGCTGACTGGGGTTTGATCCTGAGTACCCGTTACAGTCCCCTAAGCTCTGTCAGGATTTCAAAGTGTACAGCTAGGAGTAAGTCCTGAGCACCAGGGACTGTAGCCTATGTTTTAATTTAAAATTTTTAAAAACGTATTTTCATCAGAATTTAGATAGGCAATAACAAGATCAGATTAAAAATTATATTTAAAATTCTTCCATTACATAAAAATCTGTATATATATCAGATATATACATACCTCTCAGAGAACCTGGCAAACTACTGAGATTATAGGCAAGTTACCCGTGGCGTATTTAATATGCCAAAACAGTAATTATAGGTCTCATTCCAATGACCATGAAAGAGCCTTCAATCATTGGGAAAGACGAGTAAGGAGAGCCTGCTAAAATTTCAGGGCTGAGTGTAATAGAAATGTTACTGGTGCCCGCTTGAGTAGATCGATGAACAATGTGATGACAGTGACACAGTGAAACAGTGAAAAATCTGTAGAACAAAGAAAAATGTAAAAATGAAGTAGAAAAATGTAAAAATGGTAGGGGATGGAACCACATCTAAAAGATAAGACGTGAAAAAAGATGTAGGTATTGTGTGTGGAATCTTTACTCATTTTCAAACCTGAATGACAGCTGTCCCAGAAAATCCTACTGATAAGGCTGTCATAATGAGCATGAAGATATACTTGTAGAAGATGTAAAAGTCAGAAAAGTGAAGGAAAAGAATGAGAGTTCAAAGAGAATGGATTTCATGTCAAATTGGAAGATCAAAGGAGTAAATATAGACAGGAAACATGGTTGGGTGACCAAAGCGACTGTGACAGTGTGAAGAGAAGCAAGCCATACTTCAGATTGATCCAGTCAACAAAGGAACTAAATATCCTAACAAAGAGATGCAGGTAGGGGACAACTTAGAAATCTTTGAAAATGGTGGTGACTGCTTAAAGGAAATCACTAGGGTCAAGCAGAGAACTTGTGGGACCTTAGCTGTTCCAACAGCTGTTCATGAGAGTAGACTTTGAACATGGTGCAAGCCAGCCGGTATCAATAGGTAGCTTGTCATTAGAGCCAAGAAAGTAGGGAGGGTCATTGAAACACTATGATCTTTATTCAATATTTCCCCTCTCTGACTGATTATTTGTGACTTTGGGTCTTCTGTATTGTTTTTGGAAGTTGTATCAGTGGGTGGAATTTAAGAGTTATACATATGTGTAACATAAATACTTTTATATTCTGTGAAAAAGTATGCTTACTGGAAGAAAAGGGATAGAGAGTGGGGAAAATGAGCATAGCAATCATGTTGATGGTGAAATGACACTAAAACTTTGGTGCTAGGACTTATGCATGTGTAGAAGTCTATAGGCTAAAACCATAATTTTATAGTACTTTAAGAAAGTGGTTAAATCAATAATAGTTCATTTAAAAAATCTTGTATAGATCTTGTATATAAAATTCTGGGAATATAACTGGTGAGGGGAACTCCAAAACACGCAGCAGTAAAAAAATATATTCATTTCTGCTCATTGCAGCACTATTTGCAATAGCCAGAATCTGGAAACAAACTAAGTGCCCAAGAACAGACGACTGGATAAAGAAACTACGGTAGATCTACATAATGGAACACTACATAGCTGCAAGGAAAAATGATGTCATGAAATTTGTTTATAAATGGATGGACAGGAGATTTGAACCGGGTGGCCGTGCGTTTGCACGGCCACTTTGCTGCTGAACCACCAAGATCCAGAGCCAGCTAGATTACTTCTGCTCCCAGCAAGTGCTCGCGGCCATGTCCCCAGAATGTGAACTAAGCTTTTACTTTATGTTGCCCCAGGAAGGGAAATGATGAAATTTCCCACTTAAATCTCCATGTACTTAATTACTAAAACACAGAAATCCTAAACCGCGCAGCCGCTACCGAGGCCACGCGACCTTTTACCTATTCATTCTCATTAGTGGAGAACTAAGTATCAAATGTTTCCTTGTCAATAGGGCAGTATTTTGGGGGGATAAACTCCAAGAAGAATAGTGAGTTCTGTGTTGAAACCCCAACAACAATAGAGAGTTTTGGGTTGAAATATGGAATGTAATCAAGGTAAAGAGAAAATGAAGTGAATTTTATCAGTTATGCAGGTGGGGGTGGGGGGTGGGAGGTGTACTGTTTTTTTTCTTTTTGGTGGTAGAATATGGGCACTGGTGAAGGGACGGGTGTTTGAGCATTGTATAACTGAGACATAAGTCTGAGAACTTTGTAACTTTCCACATGGTGATTCAATAAAATAAAATAAAATAAATAAATGGATGGACAGATGTGGAGAGTGTCAGACTGAGTGAAATGAGTGAAATGAGTCTGAAGGAGAAGATATAGATAGAGAATGATTGCATTCATTTGTGGGATTAAAAAAAATAGTATGAGACTAATATCCAAGGCCAGGGAAAACAGCAGTCAGGAGAACTGGTCAATGGTTGGAAGCTTGCCACAAGTGTGTGTGTGTGGGGGGGGGGGTTGGAGGACAGTGAGAATAGAGAAGAGACCAGTATGACAATAATAGTTGAAATGATCACTCTGGACAAGAACTGAGTGTTGAAAGTAGGTAAAGGGAGATGCATGATAAACTTTAAGTATATGTATTGCAAACCATAATGCCAAAAAGAGAGAGATGGAGGGTAAGAGGTAGAGAGAGAGAGAAGAGAGACATAGAGAAAGAGAGAGAGGAAAAAGTTTGCCATGGGGGGTGGAAGGGAAACTGGGGACATTGGTGGTGTAAAATGTACACTGGTAAAGGGATGGGTGTTGGAACATTATAGGACTGAAGCACAATCATGAACAATCTTATAACTGTGTATATCACTGTGATTAAATGGAAAATGAATAAAAATAAAAGAAAATATATGTTTAGCAAAAGATCTTGTATATAGAATATAGTTCGAGGGGTATAGTTCCAGGGAGAGATGGTTAAAGGGGTAAGTAGTTGTCTTGCATGTGGCCAACCCTAATTTTTCCCGTGACATTACATATGATATTCTGAGCACCACTCAAAATGATCTCTCAGCACGGAGCCAGGACTAAGCCCTGAATATCAATGACTTTAGCCCCCAAACTAACAAATATACCACATATAATGGCACAACAAGCATAGGAAGAGTCTATTTAATATTAAGCCAGTAGCAAGGTATGGAGTAAAGTAAGAAAACAAAAATAAAATGTAGGAAATGGGAAAAGAAGAGTTTTAACTCTTTTAACGAGTCAAAGAAAATTGTATACTTGAACTGAGTGGTATGAAGATGGATTGGAGAATGATGAAGACAGTTTGAGAAATGAAGTTGGTGTCTTGGGATTTACTACTAATGGAACATGGAAAAAATTAAAGACGGTGTTTTAAATAGACTGCAAGGTAGCTGATTCATTTTTGTCTTCTCCATGTTTGACTCTAAATAAATTTCTCAAAGAAAACTTTAATGACTTCAATATTGACACTCCAAATGAAAGCATTGCATGATATATTTTTGATTTTAAAAGTAGAGTGTATATGCTTGAAGGACCCCCTCCAAGTGGCAATGTGAAGGCAGTTGTCTTTGACGCACCTGCTCTAACACTGTGCTCTATTCTGGTGGGTTCCATAGGAATCTCATGCTATTGATTAGTGATGTTATACAACTCTGTGGCTCTAGGCATCTAACTCATTTTCTCCGTGCTTGCGCATTTTGTCCATAGCCAAATCCTGAATCACACACACAGACACATATATATTTACATAGCTGGTAAAATTTGAATCGAAGAGTCAGTTTTCACTATTAACCCATTTAGACTGTCCTTCGTCCCACTTCAGTATTCAGGTTTCTATTTACTTATTTTTTCTTTCTTCCCCTGTTCTCTCTCTTACTCTTTACATTCCATCTTTCTCTCTTTTTTCATCCTATTATTCCCTACACCTTCCTCCTGTCTGCTTTGGACAAAATGCAGACACCTTCAACCAGAAACAATCATGAAGGGTAGAATGAATATTTTCCTCAAGTGATATAATCTGTTATAGCATAATATAGTTGAATATGTCAGTAAAATGTGTTATATTTTTGTTGCCCTAAAATTTGACTCTCTGTAGATCCTATGCAGAAAGTGCATAGAATTTTTAAGAACTGGAGCTTCTGTGTTTAGTTACACTGAAGGCCTCTTATCTAGTAAAATTGAATGGATTAGTGGTGAAGGAAGCCCCAGTTAAATGAGTTATTTTTCCTCTGTATATTGTAACTATCTTTGGGACCTCTTATTTTTGGAGACTGAAAAACACACAATATAGACCCTTGTGGACAAGAGGTGGGTGGGAGAGACAAGAGAGCAGCATAAATTGAAAACAAGCTGATCCAAAATAGAACCTTATCTTTGTGTTGAGGGCAAAGATGGAATCAGTTTTTTTAGTTATGAGGCAATTAAGTTTCATTATTAAATTCAGGGAAGAAAAGGCTCAGTATTAACTATGATTTATTTGAGTTTGGTTTGTTTGGTATTTGGCACACAAAATTAAGCTAAGACAGTAAGTCAAGATGGCCCATAAAATATGTACAAAACCATGTTTAGTCTATTGGGCTTTTAATGGCTTAAGGAAATAAATGTTGGGGCTGGTGATGTTGCCAGTGCTAGAGAATCAGCCTTGCATTGTAAAACCCTCTATTCTATTGCTGGCATCACACACACACACTCACACACACTCACAAACACAAGAGGGGAGAATGTTTCTATAAGTTGAGTTCTTTGGGTGATAACTAATATGTAATAATTTATTCTTAAAGTAAGAAGATTGAAAAATTATTTCCAGGCCCAGAGTGATTGTATAGCAGGTGGGAAATTTGCCTTGCATGTGCTGAACCTGGGTTCAGTCCCCAGTAGCCCATTTGGTCACCTTAGAAGTGCCAGGAGTAATTCCTGAATGCAGAGTCAGGAGTAAGCCCTGAGCATTACCAGGGGTGGCCCCAAAAGCCAAAAAATATATACAGTTTTCTAATGTTGTTCTCTATTATCATTTTTCTTAACATAATAGAGGATTTTCATTTTTAATGTGAAAATAAGGGCACAAATGTAAAAAGATAGTAATCATAAAAAGACAGCAAATTTTAGTAATAAATAATGACAACTATTTTTATTCCCACTCCACACTCCCTACCACTCTTAGCACCATGAATTCCTACTGCAGCATATTAAAAGTGTGGAAATTCTGTTTTTTTATTTTAAAGAATCAACACTAGGAAGAGATTTGTGAAGATCATCAGGGAGGTGTTAAAGAAAATGCAAAGATAAAGAAAAGAGAAAATAAAAGGAAAAATATAGTGTGTGTCTTGAAAGATTTTCCAGGGAATATGTTCTGGGGTGGTCAGTCCATCTACTTCAGTTTGTGGGGGTGTAGGGTCATTTTCTATTTTTATTTTTAGTTATATATAATACATTGACAAATACCAGTTTCCATCTTTGGAATAGATTTCAATTTTCAGCTCCTATCATTCATCTGACTATCTTTTTAGTTCTATGACTTTCACATGAATGATATTAAAGGCTTCTCTAAGTTCCACACATAGCATAACATGTTTTTATGATAAGACCATGATCCTGAGTTATAGGTGGGATGAAATCAGCTCCCTAACTGAAACACCTCAATACCTCCCATTCTCTTGAATTAAAAATCCCAACTTGGTGCCATGATTGAGACTCCCTTCTCCGGGAATTCTAAAATGCCCCAATCATCTCTACCGTCTAGCATTGGCACAAGTGAATTTCCTCTACTTGCAGCAGACCTAGTTATTTGCCCTAACATATCGAACAGGGCAACAATAATAATATCTTTGGTAATTTGATTCTATTACGAAAAATGACTGGGGCGACATATCAGCTTGCTGGCATTGACGATGGAGGCTGCCCTGTTGGAGAGGACCTCAAGACAAAGAACTGAGGAACATTTGGATAATAGCTGGTGATCAAATGTAGCCCTAAGTTCAACAACGCACAAGAAACTGTAGCTGGGCAATGGTAGGAATGGCTTCTCTTCATTTGGGATGTTGGATGAATCCAGCTATCATCAAAACCTGACTGCAACCATTGAGAAACTCTGAAGTAGAGAATTTTGCCCACGTTTCTGGTCAGCAGCAACCGTGAAACAGTAACTAGTGATGTCTCAAAATTCATTACTTCTTGGGATAATTTGTTAAGCAGCTACTGATGGCTAATGAATGGCCCTCAAGGAACTGTCCCTTGGCTATTATCAGACCTCACCCACTTTGTGTGTGTTCATTTTTATTCAGCAGCTCTGCCTGTTGTATTTTTCTTGGATACTTTAACCTCTACTTTTCTTGGGTTCTTCCAATCTAAGTGTAGGATCACAGTGGTTTGTCCTCTCTGCCTTGCCACAGGGATCTTAGGTTTATTGAGTTATTCCCATAACAGTGCTCCCAAGGTACTCTCATTCCTCTGTGATTATCTGTAACCTCTTTCTTTGTGCTCTGCTTCCCCAACCAGTCAATAACCTTTATCTCCTAATCAGACTCTGTTAACTTGTCTTGTGCTACCTGACCTAGGTGTGGTTGCTACCCCCAATGCTGACAGGTTGAGAGAGACGAGAGAGAGACCAAGGAGGGGAGTCTGATCGTGGAGAGATGAGAGAGGGAGACAGGAGGAGATGGGAATGAGGGGCTTAGAAAGATTGGGACAGGTACGTGGGGAGAATGGAATAAATGGCAACTGATCATCAACCAGCCTGGCTCTCTGTCTCCTTCATCTGCCCATGTCATTGGCCTTCCTGGGTGGGGAAACAGCCTGAGACCACTGAACACAGGTGGAGAGAGAGAGAGAGCTTCGGGACCTGGGGCTGAGATCTCCAAGGCTGCTCAGATCAGGACTGGGCCTCCTCCACCCAGACCCCCCATTTTCCAGTAGCTTGGCAGTCACACCCAGAAACTGCCCCCAGTGCCATGTAATCCCGTCAATGGCGAAGATCCAGAGACTATAAAACAAAGCTCCCGGAAGTGTGCGGCCACAATGTGGCAGCGTGACCTCTCATAGTCTAGCCCACTGGTGTGCCTAAAGCAGCACACATGTGTTTGGTTTTAACATACTTGCTTGTATTCTATGATATACATTCTTGGTCCCTCTCGGAGAGTCCAGCAAGCTACCAAGAGTATCCTGCCCACACGGAAGAGCCTGGCAAGCTCCCCTGTGGCATATTCGATATGCCAAATACAGTAACAATAACAGGTCTCATTCCCTTGATCCTGAAAAAGCCTCCAATTGTTGGGCAGGATGAGTAAGGAGAGGCTGCTAAAATCTCAGGGCTGGGATGAATGGAGATGTTACTGGTGCCTGCTTGAGTAAATCAATGAACAATGGGATGACAGTGATACAGTGATTTCACACTAAATAAAAAGTATTTCACATATATTTTAAAATGTTATTTGGAACATGAATTGATCTAGAAAACGTTATGCTTAGTGAAATACATCAGGCAGATAAAGACAAATTTTGTATGATTCCATAGAAAAAAGCTAAATGAACAAAGTAAAAACAATAAATATTTATACTAAAACTAAATTACTGATAATGAAAAGGAAGGTGTATAAAGGTTGGGTCCATTAGGTAAGTATGATCAATTATAAAACAAAGGGTATAGTTGGACTTTATAATGAAGTAATGTGGAACATACAGATCACTGTCATCCATTGCTCATCAATTTGCTCAAGCAGGCACCAGTAACATCTCTATTTTTTTTGAGACTTTTTGTTACTGTTTTTGGCATATTGAATATGCCATGGGTTGCTTGCCAGGCTCTGCCGTGTGGGCAAGATACTCTCGGTAGCTTGCCAGGCTCTCCAAGTAGGGGCAGAGGAATTGAAGGTGAGTCAATTAAACGTGGGTCAGCCACGTGCAAGGCAAATGCCCTACTGCTGTGCTATCGCTCTAGCCTTGTATCTGGAACATACACATACTAGTATATAATGATACACAGTTGAAACATATACCATGACACAGTGTTTATTCAATAAAACTTGAAAATGAATAAAATAATGGTGTTGTAGATAAGTTAATAAAATCTACCTCTACCTCTTTGATTTTTATTCTATGACACAACAGCAAAGAAATAAAAGATAGGAAATCAAAATTATACCAGAATGTGACTTAAGACACAGAGAATTTTTTGAGTGTTGAGTCTGAAACGTCAGAGACAATGGACAGAAAGAATGTGAAACTCAAGTCATTATAAAATGATCTGGTCTCCCAGTTTCCTACAGAATTGTCTCTGATATGGAAATGCTCTGTTCTGTGATGTGTAGTGAGACCCAAGCCAGTTCTATCTAGTTCTTCACTTTGTCGACTTGACTAGAAACATATTTTCAATGATTATTTCATCATCCTAATTTTTTTAAATGTAAGCAGTCCTTTTAGATCCTAAAAGAGGTCATATGCATTTAGTTCTGAAATCTAAACTTCACAATCTGCCTTCACATGATAGGTAATGGTTGAGTAGGCTGGCACCGTCAGATGGTAAGCAGACTTCAGATAAGGCAGAACAGGATCCATTTTCCATATACTCATATAGACTTAAGATTTAAGTGTAAAAAATTAAAAAATATTTTTGCATAGAATTGAAAAGTTACCATGGAATAATACTCCTCATTAACAATTAAGTCCATGTTATGATAATGACAGTTTTCTGTGACAGTTTTATTTTATTTTATTTTCTTCCTTATTTTTTTTCTGTAAACCAATATCTGATCTGATCTGTAGTCTATTGAATAAATACTGTGTCATGGTATTATATGTAGTCTATTTGCCCATTTGTCTATCTGTCTCTGTCTCTCTCTCTCTCTCTCTACCTACCTACCTATTAGGGGCTGCCTCCGAGGGTGCTCAGAATTTTACTACGGGTTCTGCATTTAGGGATCACTCTTACTGGTTCTTGGATCAAATTAAGAATGGCAGTGTGCAAAACAACTGCTTTAGCCCCTGTACTGTCTCTTCAGCCCCTCTGTGGTTTTGAGCAAAGGCAAAGATAATACAAAGTGCCCAGCAGTTTCACCACATGAAGTCTAAGTGTTGGCTACCACCAAAGACGGTTCTGATCTTGAGTGAATTGAATTGATTTCCATGTTCTTTGCATCTTTGTTGTTTCTCATTTGGACTTTCCACTGCTCCACTTCTGTATTTACATCCCAACCCTTTTTCACTATGATTGATTTTAACTTTACAGAATGCTGTGGGCAACCAAATTGCTTTTGAACAAAAGATTTCTGCAAAGAACTCTCAATAATCTCAGTTAGTCTGTATTTACAGAATTCCAATTTTGTCTTGATGATCAGTGGTGATATTTTATTTTGTTCAAGAGGCCACATCTTACTTTTTCTATTTTTGGGGGGTAATTTCTAATTTTGGGGGGAGTTTTGGGTCACACCTTGCTTTGTTCAGGAATTACTCCTGGCTTTGTCTTCAGAGGTCAATTCTGGCTTAGTTAGGGAAAATATACATTGTGTTTGGGATCAAACCAGATCAAATCATGCAAAGTAAGCCCCTGACCCCCTATACTGTCTTGACAGATAGTCAAGATCTTGCTCATTTTAGGGGAAAAACTTAATGACAATGATTCAAGGAAGTTTTACCAATCTTTAAGTTTCTTTGCAACATACAAAAGCTTCTATTTCTACAAAAGATAATGTATTGACAAAGACTCTATGTGACTTCCAGAAACTCACTAAATAATAACTGTTTAGTTTCTGTGTCTTACAGCCAAAACTGGATTGCTGTGACAACTGGTCAAATTCCTTTATGTGAAAGCACGTCACTCATGGTGCAAGGAGTTAATACAAGGTTAATTTAACAAGGGTTGGATGTTCTCTTCAGTTTTAGAAACTGACTTTAAATGTTTTCTCTTAGAATGAATATCAGTCATTCCTCCATCATAAATTTTACCCTCTTAACAAATTATTCTCACTTCAAGTAAGACTTTCTTGATAAGATTCTGTGTCAAATTATCTTCCTTTTCACATAGCTCTTAAGAGTGTCTCGAATAACCAGAGTTATAAATTTATTTTTTCTATTTACTTCTCTTTCCACATACCTCAGGTTGTAAATTGCTACAGGCGAGGCATTTCACAATTTTGCTCATCTGTATCTTTGAGCCAGATCATTGTCTGTACATGGTAAGTGCTCAATATGTAACTATTGACAGAAATGTCCAGAAACACTCTTAAATTTAAGGCAGTGGCTTTTGTCATGACAGGTAATGTTTATAAATTTATAAACTTTCACACTTAACATCAAGTGTGACAGTTTGACTGTTGCCATGGAAGCTATATTTCCTAATCTAGACCAATTATCATAGATATGGGAAATAACAGATGATTTTCCACCCTGGATCCAGATTGAGTATTTGGGCAGAGTATTTTACAACTCACGACAGAAGTTCTGTTAAATACTTCACCTAACAAACTATAGATGTCATTAGCATCTATCACTTGTTAAGTTACATCTAGATATATACCAGGCTTGAGGATGAGACAGATTTTATTATTTTATTAATATCTAAATGCTATTCAGTGGAAATTGTGACTGGTGTAATTTATCTTCAAATTCTGAAAAATTTATTGTGATGCATTGAATGAATACCAAAAACATTTTGGTATCACTCTTGTTGGAGAGACTGAAACAGTGGTCTGAAGCAAATATTTCAGAAGTTTTCTCTTGACATTGTTAGTATATGGCAAGGAGATGTTTAGATGTGGTGGATACCCAGAATTACTACGAACAGAAGGGAATTTCACTGCCCCTATTGTGACACTGTAATAGGAAATTTCCATAATTTGTTCATTAATATATAAAACTCAGAATGAGAAGGAAGCTAGAAATAGTACATTGATTTGATAGCAGAACGAATAGACTTGACATCCTACTGGAACCAGAATACTGATGTCATAAATAATTGACAAATTCAAACAATTCCTAAGACAGGTATTTATTGTTTTTAGTGGACACTGAAGCTAAATAGACTCCTCTAAGTAATGTGACACATCAATTTTGGCCAATGATGTCCTCCTACCCTATGGATCTGCAGGAAGAAGTCATATGTAAGTTAGCAGAGTGTCAATTACATTGCTTTCACAAATCCATAACTTAAGGCCCTCTGATGACTAATCCAGTAAATACTCTGAGAAGTAGGAGGTAGAGTTATGATTTCTTTTTACTATGTATCCAAAAGTGACATCTTTTCTGGACTTTTGTATGTATGAAATAAAATTAAGAGCTGATTCAATCCCCAAAACCTTATATAGTCTCCTGAGCCATGTCATGTGTAACCCCTGAGCAGAGAATTGCAAGTAATCTCTGAACACTGCCAGGTGGGACCCACTAATACCACAGCCAAATAAATCAAATAGAGGATTTTTCATTTTAAAGCTATTTTTGATGGCATACTTATTATAGTTTTGAGCTAAAAAATTTTCTTGATGATTGATGTCAACAACTAGTCAAAATCTTAGATGTATGGTGAAAATAGCTTTGAGTTTAAAATTAATCTGATTATGTTTTAAAAACCTATCACTTACATAAAAGTAGATAAGTGCTATTTTCTCTAAAGTATTGCGTACTCTTTGATAAGTAGGATATGGGTGGTGGTGGAGGGAAGGGAGTAACAATATACTTTTTTAATGCAAATAATATTTTTTTGACATATAAAAAAGTTTATGAGAGAACTGTCTGTGCTTCCCAAGTAAAAATGTGGTTCCAGCTTCCCCATGCCCTGGAGAAGCATAGTGTGGGTTGTCATAAAATACTTTGAACAGATATTTTATTTACTAGTCTTGTAGGTCATCATTATGGTAAAGTCTGGGAAAAACTGTTAAAATACACTTTAAAAATCTCACTGAAGTAACATTGCATTGTAACATTATATAGGTTTCAGTTGGGCCATTTAATGTTTCATTGCTGTCTTTCGTAATGGGAATTGGATTTGCAATATCAGACACTGGGTAATTTAATTAAAGAAAAAAATTATTTGTACATACTACCTGGAAAAAGAGAGCGATTTTATGAATTTTAATGAATGTAACTTCATCTAGTAGTGCAAGAAAAAACTGACTTAACATTTTGAATGCCAGTGGCCAATATTTTCCAGATAATCAAAATCAGTAGAAAAGCTAGATGCCACTTAATTTTTCATCTATCAAGATTTCTCCCCTTTGCCATCTGATTGGTTTAGAAAACCCCATCTCAGTCAATCAGCAGAAGGCATGCTCTTAGGACAGGAATAATTTAATAATGGAACATAACCAAATTTGATTTCACCCACACATCTGTGAGCGAGGACTTAAGTAGTGGACTGTCCCACGTGGGAATTTGGTAGGGCATATGTGAGGTAACATACATTTGAAGAGTATGAAATTGTTCTTTAAAAAAAAGCAAACAATTTTAGTCTTATAAATTAATTGACATAAGAACAATGAAAACTGAAAAATCATTTTCTAGAGTACATTCTTAAGCACTATGAAAAAGTGCATAGTAATTGCACTGTTATGCATTCAGGTCTTGGAAGAAGCCCCAACTCCCTACCGGTGAGAGAAGAATCTTAATGATCTTGTCTGTGTCAGTTTCTTCATGTGTCTTCTATCTTTTCTGCCTTCCATAACTCTTCCCTCCAGGATTATTTGTTCCCCTTAATCATCTCTTCTTCATAATTCATTTTTGTCTTTTAAAGTCTCTAGTTGGGATCCAGCGCTCCCCTGACGCCACTTCCCTGAGCTGGGTTGTCAGATTCTAAAGGCGAAATCTTTAGTTGGTATAATAAATTCTCTGACAGTTTCCTCATATCATCTTTTAGCACCTCATCTCAGAATTATCTAGATGCCCTTACACATTATCTTAATTTCTCCCTGTGCATGTCTGTTTATATCATTGTTCTTACAAAACTGTACGGTAATTTACTGTTTCGAATTTCCTTTATTTTTTAAGTTTGATTTTTGGGCTACACCTGGTGATGCTCGGGGATTATTCCTGGCCAAGCATTCAGAAATTACTCCTGCTATGGCGACCATATGGGATGCCCAGGATCCAACTGGGTCTGCTGCATTCAAGGCAAACACCCAGCCTGCAGTACTACCTCTCCAGCACCAAAACATTTAAAAAATATATTTTCTTTTCTTAAAATGTGCTCTGAGACAGAGTCTGCTTCTAAATTAACTTTATTTCTCAAATCTCAAGCAATTGTGCTAATGAACCTTCTTTTCTTGCATTTTTTTTGGCTGTTTTAGTGGGGGATGGGAGTGTATTTGGTTGTGCTCAAAGCTTAGTCTTGGATTTGTGCTTAAGGTTATCTCCTTGAAGTATTTGGGGGTACCATATGGGGTGCTGGGAATCAAAGTTGGCTAAGCTGTGTTCAAGGCAAGCACCCACACGTCTGGGCTGTCCTCCCTCCCTGCCTGCCTCCCTTCCTCCCTCCCTCCCTGCCTCCCTCCCTCCCTCCCTCCCTCCCTTCCTTCCTTTTTTCCTCCTTCCTTCCTTCCTCCCTCCCTCCCTCCCTCCCTCCCTCCCTCCCTCCCTCCCTCCCTCCCTCCCTCCCTCCCTTCCTTCCTTCCTTCCTTCCTTCCTTCCTTCCTTCCTTCCTTCCTTCCTTCCTTCCTTCCTTCCTTCCTTCCTTCCTTCCTTTCTTCCTTCCTCCCTCCCTCCCTCCCTCCCTCCCTCCCTTCCTTCCTTCCTTCCTTCCTTCCTTCCTTCCTTCCTTCCTTCCTTCCTTCCTTCCTTCCTTCCTTCCTTTTATCCTCCCTCCCTCCCTCCCTCCCTCCCTCCCTCCCTCCCTTCCTTCCTTCCTTCCTTCCTTCCTTCCTTCCTTCCTTCCTTCCTTCCTTCCTTCCTTCCTTCCTTCCTCCCTCCCTCCCACCCTCCCTCCCTTCTTTCCTTCCTTCCTTCCTTCCTTCCTTCCTTCCTTCCTCCCTCCCTCCCACCCTCCCTCCCTTCTTTCCTTCCTTCCTTCCTTCCTTCCTTCCTTCCTTCCTTCCTTCCTTCCTTCCTTCCTTCCTTCCTTCCTTCCTTCCTTCCTCCCTCCCTCCCTCCCTCCCTCCCTCCCTCCCTCCCTCCCTTCCTTCCTTCCTTCCTTCCTTCCTTCCTTCCTTCCTTCCTTCCTTCCTTCCTTCCTTCCTTCCTTTTTCCTCCCTCCCTCTCTTTTTTCCTTCCTCCCTCCCTCCCTCCCTCCCTCCCTCCCTCCCTTCCTTCCTTCCTTCCTTCCTTCCTTCCTTCCTTCCTTCCTTCCTTCCTTCCTTCCTTCCTTCCTTCCTTCCTTCCGTCCTTCCTTCCTTCCTTCCTTCCTCTTTTCCTTCTTTTTTCAATCTTCTTTCTTTCTCCCATACAGAAGTACTCAGGGCTTCCTCCTGGCTCTGTGTTCTGAGATTAGACCTGATGCTGCTCTGTGGACCATATGTGCTGCCAGAATCAATCTGGGTTTGACCAAGTGCAAGATGAGCGCCTCGACTGCTATATACTTCTTCACCAGTCACACAATGATGTTTTAAAATTAATAAATAAAACTAAGCAGAGGTTTGCTAATAGAATTAGATGAGTGTGTTTAATCTAATCTATCATATCAACCATTTTAATATGATTGTGAAATAAAGTCCTTCTAATCATTGCATGTATGCAAACAGTATTTTAAACGGTCTATGTTTTTATAGTATATCTTTAATCTTAACAATGTAGAATAAGAATTATAGTCTTAATAATTATTTTAAGTGTAGAAGTGACATTTTGTTAAATTTATTTTATTGTTTATTTGTGTGTTCCTTTTATGCCAAACATGTTGTATTATCCACTTTTATATATAAAATTAGGATTTCAAAAACACTGCAAGTTTTTGGGAACTACAGTTCCCCATTCACTGTCATGTACCTGTTTGGTCTAGTAGAGAAGTAGAACTTTGCACAGAAAGTTAGGGCTGGATATACAGAAATTATGACATGAGCAGATAAAATTCTTAGAATTTTTCGGTTCTTGCATCAATGTATCCTTACTAGATGATGTTTAAAATTATTGATTGTTACTATGAAAGTCAAGCCATACAAGGAACTTCACACTGGCACCACTTCAAAACTTTTCATGTGTGGTTATTAAGAATGCACTCTGGTATCCTGGTTTTATTGTAATTTCGAGTAGATTTCTGCTTGGTAGAAATTGGCATCTACGGAAGTCATAATCTGAGCACTTATTACAGATTATGATGGATTTTCCTATGCTCTGTGGATCAGAGTGTGGCTAATAGATGAGAGTTGGCTGAGTTGAGAGTGAGCTGTTGTTATGTAAAGAATTCTCAGAACATAACCTCATATCTCAAAAACACAATGCAGAAAAACCATCTGCGATTCTGTGTTCATTGCAGCACCATTCACAATAGGTAGAATTAGGAAACAACCCGAGTTCCGAGAACAGATGAGTGGAACAAGAAACTATGGTTCATCTACACAATGGAATACGATATGCTGTTAGGAAAACTGATGTGATGAAATTTGCTTAGACATGGATAGACATGGGAAGTATTGTGCTGAGTGAAATGAGTCAGAGGGAGAGAAACAAATATCACTCACTTGAAAAATATTTTTAATATAATACTCAAAGACAGTAAAAACACAGGCCGCGGGGACTTGTTCGTGATAGGAAGCATGACATCAAGCGGAAGTGAAATTAAGACAGAGGAGAAACCACTATGACAATGATAGTTGGAAATGAGCACTCTGGACACTAACTGTGCTGAAAGAGGGTAACGTGAGATGCATGAGACCCTTTCAGTAACAGTATTGGATGCTACAGTGCTGAGAAGAACAGAGAGAGAGTGAGAGAGAGGAAAGAGAGAGAGAAGAAAGAGAGAGGAGAAATAGAGAGAGAGAGAGAGAGAGAGAGAGAGAGAGAGAGAGAGATCAGTGTCCACCATAGAAGCAGGCAGGCTCCGGGTGGCAGGGCAAGAGGAGGCAAGCAAGAAGAAAACTGTGGACATTGGTGGTGGGAAATGTCCACTGGTGAAGGGATGGGTGTTGCAACACTGTATGACTGTGACTCGATCATGAACAGCTTTGTAATGTATATCTCACAGTAATTCTGATTTCTGTAGCAGTGTCCTGTACCACTGCCCTCCCGTTGTTCATCGATTTGCTTGAGCCGCGACCCATATCGTCTCCATTGTGAGACTTATTGTTACTATTTTTGGCATTTCAAATACACATGGCTAGCTTGCCCAGCTCTCCCATGCTGGCGGGATACTCTCGGTAGCTTGCCAGGCTCTCCAAGAGGGATGGAGGAATCGAACCTGGGTCAGCTCCGTGCAAAGCAAACGACCTACCTGCTGTGCTATTGCTCCATAGAGTTCTCACTTCATTGTATTCAAATATTGTGCCCCCATACAAAATTAACTTGATGAAACTTTAAAAGGATGATGTTAAAGTTCAGGAGATCCTGAGGGTGTCTGCATTTCACTTTTCACCATGTGAGCACCCGAGATGAAAGGTCAGGGGTTTGAAAATTGGAGAGAAGACTCTTCCCCATGAGTCAAATGAACAGCGACCTTGATCTTCAACTTCCCCACCCACCTCTAGCACTGCCCAAGGGAAGTGTCTGTTTAGAACATCAGGCCTCTCTCAACTTACAATAGCAACCCAAACTGATTAGACAGAAGAAGACGTTGGCTCTGGCCATTCTGAACGTTGAGTATGCTCTACTTCAAGACTATCTTTTCCTTGTTACAAGAAAACTTCTTAGTTTTTGTAAAAATATTTTTGGCAAGTTATCTTTTAATAAACTTCTTGATAGAATATTAAAAGCTCTTTGAGAAAATATTGAGGACCAGAGGTGGCCTGGTTAACAGTGACAGATCAGTTGTTTCTCCTCAGCTCTGACACATAGCATTTGTTGGTAAAGAGTTTGCTTTTTGTTTCTGTTTAGTAGCTGCATTATTATTCAGTACTGCAATTCAACAATTACTCATCATAAATAAGCTTTAATCCACCCTTTATAAGCGATGCTCTTAGATTTTTGAGTTTGGGGTGTAGACACACATCTGCTGACTAGGAGAATTTCAGACCTTATAGAAAGGAGGGAGGGGTCACGACAGGGTAATGAGGGAATTACTTGGGATAGATGGGATTTCAGATGGGATTTCACCTCTCGAAACTAAATACATATCATTAATGTATTCAGCCTCGGCATATGGCCAGTCTTGATTAGAACAACTTGACCTCATGTTTCTCCTGCTCTTCTTTGTTAGAGGAAGTGTACTTAAAAACAAAAATTTTGGCTGTAAATATAAGAATTGGTATCTGAAATCAAGCCAAGCTCTTGAAACATACTTGTTAAATTTTACAGTGAATGTACTTTAAAATCTTGTTATTTTAGGAAGATAAAAAGTTACATTTACTTCCCAAGTTATAGGTTATGGAAGAAATGAATTTTATGGTTATATGGAATGTTTGCTTTTAAGTCTCTGGATGCTGGCCATTGACAGGATTACATGGCGCTGGGGGGCAGTCCCTGGGTGTGACCGCTTAGCTACTGAGAAATGGGAAATCTGGGTGGAGGAGGCCCAGTCCTGATCCGAGCAGACTTGGAGGTCTCAGCCCCGGGTCCTGCACACCTGGGTTCCTCTTCCTTTATGTGTGAGGCTTGTCTGAACATATAGAGAGGGGCCTTGAGCATGGCTGTGGCTAGGCTCCAGAGGTCTTCGGCTGCCGGGAGCTTTGCTCAGGGTGGGGAGGGAAGCTTGAGCCTATCCCCTCCAAGGAGGCCCCGGGGAAGACATCCAGGCGTGTGGGCAAGAGACTCTCTGCGTCGCTCTCTTCCAGAAGCTTGTTTTTAAGTCAGAGAGTCTCTTGCCCGCGCATGAAGGAACCGGCAGAGGAACTCAGGTATGTGGGACCCGGGGCTGAGACCTCCAAGGCTGCTCGGATCGGGACTGGGCCTCCTCCAGTCCCTATTTTCCAGTAGCTAGGTGGTCACACCCAGGGACTGGCCTCCCCACCTCCACCCCCCACCCCCGCCATGTAATCCTGTCAATGGCCAGCATCCAGAGACTTAAAAGCAAGCTCCCAGAAGCTTATAGCTTATATCGTATAGCCTACTTCTCCCTCTGGGAGAACCTGGCAAACTACTGGGAGTTTCCTGCCCATATGGGAGAGCCTGGCAAGGTCCCCATGGTGTATTTATATGCCAAAACCAGTAGCAAGCTAGATCTCATCCCTCTGACCCTGAAAGAGCCTCCAGTATGGCAACGTGGAAGGATGAGTAGAGAGAGGTTTCTAAAATCTCAGGGCTTGGACAAATGAAGATGTTACTCAGACCGCTCGAGAAATTAGATGATCAATGGGGATGATGATGATGGAATGTTTAGTAAGGTAGTTTTTTGAGCTCAGAACAGTGGAATTGAGTATAAGCAAGAGTGGACATTGAAAGCATTTATCATTAAATTGTGTAAATTAGTTTAGTTCTGCAATTAGCTGATGAGTTGATGATCCTCCTTTCTTTCTTAATTTAATCAAAAAGTTTTTTCTTGAGTAGAGTTGAGTATTATTGCCAATGGTATAGTAAAATATATTAAAACTTCTCCCCTGTCTCCTTTCATTGGTGCCAATCAAAATGCTATTTTGAGAATCTCAATAAGTGGAATATATAAGCAAGACAAAGATTTTGAAAGAATACAAAATATGCTAATCACACCTCATTTTCCTCTACAGTTGAACTAGAATATTATTTTCATACATTTATCATTTTCATTAGTGAGAGATATAGATAGGGATTATGTTTTCTTTTTGCTTTCCATTGCTTTAATTGGCCCCTACTCAGTGAATGCTAGTTTGCTATTCATTGAAGTGTCACTCAGACTCTTTTAGCATCTTTGATAGAGTAATAGTAGATGTCTGACATTAGACATACTTGATGAATAAGAATTTCTATAGTTAATTTGTACGCATGAGTAGAAACAAAAAGTAGAAGTTTCCTGGGGCCAGGAATGTCCTTTAACAGCATATGCTTACATGTGTGAGGTCCTAGGTTCAATTCTTGATACCACACACACACACACACACACACACACACACACGCACGCACACACGCACGGACAAATACACACATGAAAAATTAACATTTAGCAAGATTATCAGAAGTTAACAATTAACAAAAATATACCAATGCTAAATGTGTTTATGGAGGAAAGAATATTCATGAAAGAAGCTGTATATTTGAGGCCATAAAATTCTAGAAATTCACAAGAGGTAGTTCAGGCAAATAAACACTTCAGTGTACTTGTGCCATGTGGTTGTCATTGCACAGATGTACTTAGGAGGCATGGAAGTGAGGAAAAATTATTACTTTCTATACTGCAAAAATAGCATATTCTAAAAGACAACATAACACGGATCCTGGAGCTGAATATATTTTAAAATCTATAGGCTGTTATTAATTCTTCTATGCTTATAAATTCCTCTCGGAGAGCTTGGCAAGCTACCAAGAGTATCATGCCCCCACGGTAGAGCCTGGTAAGCTACCTGTGGCATATTCGATATGCCAAAATCAATAACAACAAGTCTCAAAAAAAAAAATGGAGATGTTACTGGTGCCCGCTCGAGCAAATTGATAAACAGCGGGACAACAGTGCTATAGTGCATGCTGATAATATAACAAATATCAAATCTAGAAAACCCCTTTTAAAAATCTCCCAATAAGAGAATTACTTTGGTATTGATTTGTTTTAGTTAATGTTTAAGAAATATATTTGTTGTCTTGTTCTATCTTGTGTCTTTAATTGTCATTTTAAATAAGTAAAAATTAGAGCAGACAGAGAGGATATCAGATAAGACACCTGCCTTGCACATAACCAACCTGTGTTTGATCCCTATCACTACTTGAGCTTCCTAGGAGTGATCATTGAGCACAGAGCCAAGAGTAATCCCTGAGCACTGCCTGGCTGTGGCCCTAACACCAAAATAAATAAGGAACTAAAAATTATTGTTTTAAAGTAACAAACAATAATCAAACAATAATCACACTATCAGCTAATTAATCCTTATAAGTAAACATATAGATGACATCACAAATAGCTCCCAAAACTTTAGGGTCAAGTTAAGAGTCTAATAATAAAACATAAGGTTAACTCTTCCAACCTTAAGTTTTTGGGCATGGGAGGGGTCTCCCAAATGTTTTTGGAAGCTCCAGGAGTCTCTCCCAGAAATCTTTGGCAACCAGATCTGTATCACTGTATAACTGTCATCCCGTTAATCATCGATTTGCTTGAGCAGGCACCAGTAACATCTCCACTCATTCATCTAGCCCTGAGATTTTAGTAGCCTCTCTTTACTCATTCTTCCCAGTGGTGGCACATTGGAAACTCTTTCAGGGTAAGGGGAATGAGACCCATAATTGTTACTGTTTTTGGCATATTGAATATGCCACGGAGAGCTTGCCAGGCTCTGCCGTGTGGCAGGATGCTCTTGGTACCTTACCAGGTTCTCTGAGAGTGAGAACTAGGTTATAAGAGGTCGAGTGGCCATGCACTTCCGGGAGCTTGGTTTTATAGTCTCTGGATCTTGGACATTGATGGGATTACACAACACTGGGGGCAGTTTGGCTTCCAAGATACTGGAAAATGGGAGGTCTGGTGGAGGAGGCCCAGTCTCGATCCGAGCAGGCTTGGAGATCTCAGCCCCGGGTCCTGCACACCTGGGTTCCTCTGCTGATTTCTTCATGGGTGAGGCTCATCCAAATGTGTGGAGAGGGGCCTTGAGCATGGCTGTGGCTGGGTTCTGGAGGTACTCAGTTGCCCGGCCTCTGCTCAGGGTGGGGAGAGATACTCAACCACCCTTCTCTGAGGGGATCCGGTGAAGACAGCTAGGTGCGGGGGCAAGAGACTCTGCGATCTCTGAATTATTCTTGATCTCTGCGATCAAGAGATCTGGCAACCAGATCTAAAAGTACATTTATACTCCAGCTCTGCAGTGCCAGGGATTATCCAAGACCCCTTGAAATATACAGGGCTTTAAGCCACACCAGCTCGTGCTGGGGTCTCTGATAGTGTTAGTGACCGAACTGAGCTCAGCTACATGCAAAGGGAGAACCTTAACCCTTGTACTATCTCTCTTGTCCTCAGCTGTTCTAAATTTTTGACAAATAGGTGGGTGCATGAAAGAACTGGAGTAAAAACTACTTATACAGTAAATTAAAGATGTTTTAAATTATATATATGTATTTATACATATATATGTCTCTATATAATTTCTTACACTTTGGGCAATTTAGATTCTTTTTTAAAAAATTTATTGAATCACCATGAGATGGTTACAAGCTTTCATGTTTTGGTTATAATCACACAATGATCAAACACTCATCCCTCCGCCAGTGCACATTCTCCACTACCAATATCCCCGGTATCCCCCCTTTCCCACCCTCCCTCTGCCTCCCTGGCAGATAATATTCTCCATACTCTCTCTCTACTTTTAGGCATTATGGCTTGCAGCCGTTAGGAGAGATGAAGCCATGAAATTTGCTTGTATATGCATAGACATGGAGAGTATCATGCTAAGTGAAATGAGTCAGAAAGAGAGGGACAGACATAGAAGGACTACACTCATTTGTGGGGTATAAAATAACATGACATGAAGCTGATACCCAAGGACAGTAGATACAAGGGCCAGGAGAATTGCCCCATAGCTGGAAGCCTGCTTCGTGAGCGCAGGGGAGAAGACAGATGGAATAGAGAAGGCATCACTAAGAAAATGGTGGCTGGAGGAATCAGTCGGGATGGGAGATTTGTGCCAAAAGTAGATAATGGACCAAACATGATGACCTCTCAGTGTCTGTCTTGCAATTTAGATTCTTTACTCTTTTGTTTACATTACATATTTATAGAAAATTTATATATTATGCACATATAAAATTTATACTTGCAAGGGCCAGAGAAATAGTACAGGGGTTAAAGCACTTCGCTTGAACATGCTGGATCCACTTCAATCCCTGGCACTGTGTTTGGTCCCCTGAGCATCAGCAGAAGTCATTACTAGGCAGAGAGCCAGGAGTAATATATATATCACATATTATATATATTATATAATATAATATACATTATATACAATGTATATAATATAATATATATTATATATAGAGATATATATGTGTGTCTATACAAATAAAATTCAGGGCTAACTTTTGTTTTATCCCTGTAGACTGACATTATATAACACTTTCCTGAAGTGTCAACAGTACAACTTCTTTTGTACCATTGGTATTTGATGCATTTTTTACACTTTCATTTTTTGTCTTGGAATCTTCCTGTTATATTTCTCATACCCAATCATCAGAGAACATTTTGAGATTCCAGGTGCTGACAACTCTAATTGTATGATCACTACTCAAAGGAAGATATTTTTCACACTTTTTAAACCTTAATAACTTAATATCAAATTCCTTTTGTGATAAAAAATATCTGTTGCCACTCTTCCCACATCGGGATCTTTATTTTTACAATGTCTTCCAATCCAGTATTAAATTGCACTAGATTTTACTGTTTCTAGAAAAAAAAGTTAGAGAAATATGTTTATGTTCTAATTACTGCTATAGGGACAAGTCAGAATCTGTAGTTCATAATGACAGGCTAAATGACAAAAGCTTCTTTTCCAGACATAAACACTATCACTTCTGGGATTTTTTTTGCTTCTTTTTGGGTCACATCTGGAGGTGCTTAGGAGTAATTTCTGGCTCTGTACTCAGTAATCACTCCTGGTAGGCTCAAAGGACCATTTGAGATGCCAGGGATCAAACCTGGGTTGGCTGCATGCAAGGCAAGTACCTTACCCACTGTACTGTCTCTCTGGATTCCAACCATGATGGTTTAATTGCACAAAACTACCCCTTTTCCCTTTAAAATTCTTTGTAAAATATCTTCATACCTTTCTGCACGTTTTAACCTTTTGACACCTATAACTTAGCTGGACCAGTACAAGTACCTACCTGAAGACTACAGATGTCTCTACTTAGAAATGCTAAAAAATAGATTTACAGGGCACTCAACATCACAACCCTCAGATAACATTCATTTGCTACTCTGATCTGGCAACCAATTAAGGTTACCCAAGTAACTTTAAAGATGTAAGTTCTGTCCTGTGACTTTATCCTTGGCTTACTGCCCTCAAGCTGTGTGTATGCCGTAGAATATTCACTCCTGTAGCTGGAGTCCAGCTTCCTAGCATGTACTTTTGGCACTGTTGCATAAGGCAACTGATTTTTACTTTTTTGGGGGGTGGGGGTAACCTACACCTGGCAGTGCTCAGGGATCTGCATTCAGGGATCACTCCAGGAATGCTCGGAAGACCCTATGGGATGCTAAAGACTGAGCCCAGGTTGGCGGTGTGCATGCAAGTACCCTATTCACTGTACTATTGCTCAGGTCCCAAGCCAATTCGATTCTGCTGATGTCTTAACACTTGATAATGCCAAGATGCTCTATCTTCATTATATAAGTCATTGAAGTTTTCCTTTTGACTGCTACATAATCTATCCCATGAGATGCCAAATATGGCCTGTGGAACCCAAGGATCCAAAAGATTCTTTTAGGTTACAGAAAGGTCAAAAACTACTTTCATAAAAGAGCAGGGTTTTCTATGGCATTTTACTAAAGGTGCGAAAGCAAAGAAGTGCCAATGGCTGGTTCCTTCCCATGACTCATAGCAGCAGGCTTGTCTATGGATCTAGAATTCTGCTGGGTCTACTTGCCCGGCTGGCTTTGATGTAGCCTGTCTATAGAATGCTTAAGGTCAGTACTTGGCTACTTCCTATCCCCTGACACTTCTTACTTCCCAGTCATACAAGACTTTCCTGGTTGCAGGAGAAATATTGTTTTTTTTGCTGTCCACTCAGGCACAGGGGGGTCAAAAGGAAACTTTTATACCTTTTTGCTTACTTCCTACATCCATTCATCATCTATTTGGACTAGATTGCTTAGTTACCCTGCTTACTTTCACCTCCACTGGAATAGAATATACACCTAATGGATAAACCCTTGACTTCCTCTATAATGTGGGTAGAACTAGAGAGTATCGAGTTAAGTGAGATAAGTGAGGAGAATAAGGTCAGACATTGGATGATTTTACTCATATGTACAATATAAAGAGAAGGAATAGGTAATGTCCATAGAATTGAAGTTACTGAGATACAGGAGTGGGATGAGTTCAGTGGATTATGACAAAGGGTTGTTGACATTTTGGCAGTGGGTCTGTTGTATTAACACCATAACCCTAAAGCATACAAACATTTGTGCTGTTATAAACCAACATTACTTTTACTTTTCAAACACTGTTATCTGGTACCATAAGGATCCATCTCCAATTTCTGTGAGCACCAATGCTGTTAAAAAACATTTTTTCTTCCTTTTACATTTTTAAATCAGGGTAATGAGACCATGATGGTCCCTGACCCTAAAAGATCCTCCAATGCGGCACCATTGGAAAGGACGAGTAAAGAGATGCTTCTAAAATCTCAGGGATGGGACGAATGGAGACGTTACTGAGACCGCTGGAGAAATTCAATGATCAGCGGGATGATGATGATGATGATGATGATGATGACTTTTCTAAAAATATTTTTTCTTCCTTCTACTTTATCAATTCACACCACCATTATATTGACATTATTCAACATCATTTATCATCAAAAATAGAGGAAAGAAAAATTAAACTCTCTGTATTTAAAAGAGAGTCAAGAGACAAGTCTAAATAGAGAACAGGGAAGAAACTAATTGGTACCTTAATGCATTTATTGACAGGTCAGCAATGTAAGACAGGGAGATAATTCAGAACAGAGCTCCTAGTAAGGTTGCTAATGTCTCTCAGAGGAACACAAAAGGAATATAATGTGTTTTGAAAATATTGATGAGTTTTTGCAGATGGTTTGTGTTGCTGTCTGCTATGATCTCGTGAAGGAAGAAGACCGCTGTGTTAATATAGTGTGTTCTGATTTCTCAATATTCCACAGTTCTTTACTGTTGAGTGAAATTCTGAACTACCTTTATTAGACTCAGCTATTCAGAAATTTTAAATATATTTTGTTTTTGTGTTTCATATCATGTGTAGCTTCAAAGCCTTTTGAATATAAAACTAATCAATTAGACATGAGGAAATGGTGCAAAGTGGCTCTTGGGAGTAAATTATAAGACAGCCATTACAAAAGGATTTGAATTTCATTTTCCCCCACATATATGCATATAGTTAAGCCTTGAGTAGGAACGAAGGAGCTAAAGACATAGTTAAAAAGAACTCATTAGCTTGTTCTTAAAAATGATCTCTAATTAATTAGATTATGAATGAATTTAAATGGCTCATTATATTTTTAATGCCAGAATTACAACTTACCTCAGTAATACATATGATTTACAATTGGTAAATATGGCTTTTTATGTTTTAGATTTCTAAAAAGCATATAATTAGTGAAATCTGAGAATTTAAGTGAGGTCAACTCAAAACAGAAACCAGGACTTAGTAGCTATTACAAAAGGATTTAAATTTCATTTCCCTCCACATTATTGAAGTTCATTAGGGAAATACCTATTTTGTAATTAGAAAAATGCACTCGGTCATGCATCTGTCATGAACTTTATATTTTGGCCTCCTGACTATCATAACATCTTGGGAAGCAAACTCTTCTTCATCATTTCAGAAATTAAAAGGGTTAATTTCAGACAGGGGACTACTTTGTAGAGACGTGACAAAATAAGACCTACAGAAATATGGTTTTCTGTGTACTATGGTCATAGCAACAAGAGAGCATCTACTGATATATCTGCTGTATCCCATTTCCTTCCAGGATCTTTGGTTCTTTTAGTCTGTTTCATCCTCCTTATTGTTACACTTCCAGAAAGAACACTTCAGGAGCCATAATAAATTGCACTTATCACCAGATTTCTGTATTGAGAATAAGATAGCTTTCTGTATTTTCATTTTTTGTTAGTTTATGTCTTTTATAATAAGATTCACAGATACAAGAAGTAGATGTGGGTGGTGTGTGAGTAGATTTAGAGAGCAGAATTGCTAAACACTGCTATAAAAAACACTGACATATAAACTGGTGAAGGCATGGGGAGAAAGAACTCTAGAATAATCACAGAAGTCTCTTATCACAAAAAAGCCAAAGGGAGTTATTAGGATGATGACTGGGAGATGGGGAAGGGAGGTACATCCCACCAAAATCCAACTCCTTCAGCACTTTGAGAGATGATCTTGTGACACATTTCCAGCTCTCATGGTTTCTCATTTTGGATGCTACTTATTGCCAGTTTTGGTTGTTGGTTTTTGGCTAGCAGGGACTGCAGAGGGTCAGATTAAAGAGTTAGTATCTGTGCTTTTATTTCCTGGTTTCGGATTGTGCTGTCATAAATTGAATTTACGGTCTCATTTAGGAAACACCTATCTACCACTGAGTGTATCCATGACCCCTATTGTTATTACTTTTATCATTATTATTACTATTATTAATTGTTTTTGGATCACAGCTGGCTGTCTCAGGGCTTGCTCCTGGCTCTGCCCTCAGAGATGAGTCCTGGTGGGATCGAGGGACTATGTGGGATGCTAGCAATTGAACTTGGGAAAGTGGTGTGCAAGGCAAATATCTTACCCACTGCACTATCTCTTCAGGCCCTGACACCTTTTTAGTGTTTCTTCTATTTCTTTCCAATATTAGTACCCAAATTCAGATATTAAGCACATTATTCCCATTTTTTCTTTATACTTCCTCAAATATTCCTTTCTTTAACATTGGACTAAGCTTTTCTATTTAAATTATAGTTCTCTGTTAAATAGTTTTTTTTTTTTTCATTAGAAACCAATCTGGGAGATGTTTCCTTTTAATAATCTTTTCCGTCATTCTTGCTCAATTTTCTTTATGACTTCCTAGAAAGCATTTCTGAGGGGTGGGGTGGGTGTGGTAGATATAACTACACAAATCACATCAAGCAAAACATTCTGCATAGTTCTGTCAGAGACATGTCTCTGTGATTGATCTCATACCATCATCACGTAAGGCCTGGGTTGACTTATGCATTCAACCTACACATACAACCTACAAAAACACATTTTGTATCATTTGATTCTCTCATTTGTTCAAAAGTTGATGTGAAGTTACCTATAGACTCACCTTATAAGGTAGCATTTCTGCTTCTGCAGTTTTACCTGATGAATCTGAAAAAGTATGCCAATATGACAGCAAACATGTTTCATTGGAGTTTCATTAGCCACCCCAAACCAGACATAATCATCCTATTTTTCAATGAGTAAAGGAAGAAACCAATTAGCATTCATACAATGGGAAACCAGTGACCACCAAAAAGAAAACACACTATCAAGACATGTGAAAGCATATATACTATTGTAAATAAGTTTGCTAAATAAATGAAGCAAGTTTTGAAAATACTTAATTTTCATGTACTTTGTTATTTCACTTATATAGGATTCAAAATTAAGAAATCTTCTAGAAACAGAACCTACTTGTGTATTTGCCAAAGCCATAATTCTTCTTTTAGTGAAGTTTTGACGGAGTTGAAGCCTGTGGAAACCATGAAATAGAAGGTGCAACTAAGTCGTACTGATCCACAAAAGCCAGGAAATTCCAAATATTTGTTCAAGACACTGCATTTTGGAGTAATTTTAATTAATTTATTTTTAAAAAATTTAATTCATCATTATTATTTTTTTGCTTTTTGGGTCACATTCTGCATTGCTCAGGGCTACTTCTGACTCTGCACTCAGAAATCACCCCTGGTGGTGTTCAGGGAACCATATGGGATGCTGAGAATCAAACTTGGGTCGGCTGTGTGCAAGGCAAATGTCCAATACATGTAATACCAAACTTATCTTTCTAAATAAGACTGTTTTGAAACTAGACACAAACAATGCTATCTTCTACCTATTCATAATAATTACCATTTTCAGCATATACCAAATATCAAAGAAACTTCCTTAGCACATGAGTCATTGTACTGTATTTTCATTTGACACCCTCACTCTCGTCCCGTTAGTGCGTACTTTCCAATCACTAACAGAGGGAAAATGTGCCTTTAAACATGAAATTGAATAAAATGAATGTTTGGTCTGGCCTTCTGATTCCTCCCAGATGTGACTTATTTTAACCCTATACGAGAACAGTCTTTTGTAAAATGTTTATTCTAATAATAGAAAAGAGGAAAGAACAAGTCTAAAAGAAATAACAGTGGTATTTAGTCTCTGAAAAGGAACAAAACCAGAAGAATTGGAGAGAGTCATAGATGTCAAACTGAGATTTGTCTGGTTCTTTGTTCGTATTATATCTAAAACTGCTCCCCACATGTGGTTCTCTCTATATTTTTACATGAATATGGCCTATTTCCTATATGGAAATGCGTATATTTTCTTTTTTATCTTCCTTGGTAATATTCCCCATATGCACAGATCGATCTTCACACCTTCTTCCACTTACTTTGCTTCTTTTTGGCAAATGTTCTGTTTTCTTGCCATATGCAACCAGCCCTGAACATTTCCAGGCCCAATTTAAAGTTTAAAAAATATCTCTCCCTGTGTCTTTGGAACTTGGCCTAGATTTATAAAAATCTGATTTCCTTTTCCATTTTAAAGCTCATCAATTTCAAAGAAGCAGTTCCTCTTTTATGATGCTGGACTCATCACTGTGTTCAGAGAATATAAAATGTAAAGAGCACACATTTGGAGATCCCTTTGTAGTGTTGTGGGGAAATCCTAATAGATTGTGCTGTCTTGGTCAGACAAGTGAATTGGATATAAAAGTTCTCATCTAAACTTTTAAATAACTATTTTTTCTTTTGAACTACAGTGCCAGAGATCTTATACTTGGAAGATATGTGCTCTACCACTTAGCTATATTTATTGCCAGTCTACTTTTGGATGACTTTTTAAAAATGTGTGACACCCCCATGATTCAAGAGAGATAGCACAATCAGATAAACATTTAATATTATAGGAATGAAGCTTTCTCATATACACAATCTGATTTAATTTGTAACTTATAGATTGACCCTTAAATAATTGCCCCCAAAATCTAAACTTTTATTTTCTAGTCTTTCTGATTACTTTCCCTGAACTGGCTATCCTGGGGGATTTTATTTATTTTGTTTTACCTTGGCCTACCCTTAGTGGTGTTCATTAATTACTCTTGGTTCTGTGTTCAGGAATCATTTCTAGAGAGTCTGTGGATCTAACCTGGGTTGGCAGTGTACCAGAAAAGCACCTTACCCATTGAACTATCACTCCAACCCTCCCATGAAAATTTATATCCCACATCTCCTGCTACCCTCACTCCTGTTATATTTTACACTAAGACATACCTATGCTACTGTAGTTATTTCATATTGAATTTTTTTCCTTCTCTTCTATACCTTTTCTGCTTTCTAAGATTTAGATCTAGCATTACATCTTCACAATTTCCTCATGGAGCAAACCCCTATTGATGTCAACTTTTCTAATTTCTATAATTGTTTTTTTAATTGTCTCTTCCATTTTAACACTCCATTACATTCCTTAATGATACGGTGAAATTTGGTAAGTGCTAACTCTCAAAAAGCACTGTAGCACTGTAGTCCCATTGTTGGTTGATTTGTTTGAGCGGGCACCAGTAATGTCTTCATTTTGACTTTGTTGTTACTGTTTTTGGCATATCAAATATGCCATGGGTAGCTTGCCAGGCTCGCTTGCCAACGGTGTTAACACAGGGACTGGAGTTACCACACAGCGGGTAGGACATTTGCCTTGTATGCGGTCAACCCAGGTTTGATTCCTCCGTCTCTCTCGGAGACCCTGGCAAGCTACCAAGAATATCCCACCTGCATGGCAGAGCCTGGCAAGTTACCATGTTTGGGTTACAATCACACAATGATCAAACACCTATCCCTCTTGTAACTATCTCACGGTAATTCAATAAAATTTAAAAAAAAAGAAATGAGCACTGCCACGACTGATTTTCAGTTTTTGAAATGATTTTCTTACTGCTAGACATTTAGCATTTTCCACGTTTTCAGTTCTATAACTGTGACACACTGAGTACTGTTATAAATAGAGCTCTTTTGTTTTGTTTTGCTTGGGGGGGTCACACCCAACAGTGCGCAGGGATTATTCCTGGCTCTTCTCTCAAAGATCACTCTTGGCCGGACTTGGGGGGTCATCTGGGGTGCCAGAGATAGAACTCCGGTCAGTGGTGTGCAGGGCAACACCCTCCCTGCTGTGCTATCTCTCAGCTCCCACCGTGTTTTCATAGGATCCCAGAGCTATTCGCTAGCATCAATCTGGGGTCATTTTCCCTTCGAGCTTCGTCTATTGACATGATTTTCCTGCCAAATTGCCAGATACCGCAAGGTATCTTGGTAATTATTTTGAATTCACTATTAAAATGAACTGTTTTATAGGTAAAAATGAAAAGCAGTTTAGCCTATTTGAATTTTTTATTTCTTTTACATGCCTTTTATGGTTTACATAAACTCTTTTCGAAGTAGCTATTCGTGTTCTTTGCCAACTGGAGCCTCCTGGTTTCTATTGAACTTATATTAGCTCTTCAAGTAAGATACTGAAAATAATTCTCACAGTTTTAAGATTTTTTATCATATAAAACATTTAAGACTGCCCCATGGGTTAAATTCCTCTATATTTTTCACCAGGCCTTTCTTTAATTTTATCCTTTTGAATTAAATTTTACTATTAAATTTGTCTCTATATGAGACTGTTTTGGAGAATGGTAAAAAAGCAGTCTCAAAAATGCTAGCATTTTTGATATTAAGATCCAATCAGCTTCTCATCGTGGATTATTTTAATTTTCCTATGTAGAGTAGCACCTTTAGACAACCAAACGTGTTTGTTGAAACTAAAACTGAATATTTTATATATTTTGAAATAATGAGTTGTGTAAGTTCACAAAATAAATAAGTGAGCTGGAGTGGACGCCTGAAGGAGGAAATAGGGCCGCCAGGCTGGTTGGTGATCAGTTGCCGTTTATTCCATTCTCCACACAGGACTCTTCCGGGGTCACTAAGCTCCCCATCCCAGTCTCACCCTGCCCCTCATTCCTGTCTCCTCCTGGCCCCCATGCTAGTCCCTCTGCACTCTGTCTTGTGGCCTAGGTCTTGGGTCCTCCCTGCAAGCATTCCTGGTAGCAACTACACCCTGGTGAGGTAGCACAATCAACAGATGAAAGCCCTTCCTTCCCAGGGAAGCTCTTCTAAGATAAGACAAAGACCTAGGCTTTAATAATCTTTAATTTAATTTAATAATCTTTGTCATCTGTTTTTATAGACACAGAGATACATTAAGCTTATAGGGTGGCTCTCCTGGGTACCTATTGCTATGGATCCCAGACTGTAGTGCTCAGGCCAGATTAGCCTTTCCTAACCCTAATAGGATCTGAATCCAGTTGTTACTCCTTGGATTATGACAGAATTTGTCCATGACACTTCTCTTCACTTATAGTTAAGTATTATGGCGCTTGTCCTGCCCCATTTCAATGCCAGAGTAGCTCACAGCTTGCCTTTTCCTTGTCATTAATCCATGCTTCTGTGTGTGTGTGATGTTCAGGGCATGTGTGTGTATATGTGTGTGTGTATGGTGTGTGTGTGTGTGTGATGTTCAGGGCATGTATGTATGTGTGTGTGATGCTCAGTGTGTGTCATGTTGAGGGCATGTATGTGTGTTTCATGTTTGGGGCATGTATGTGTGTGTGTCATGTCCAGGGCGTGTGTGTGTGTGTGTGTGTGTGTGTGTGTGTGTGATGTTCAGAGCATACTGGAGTGAAACCTGCAGTGATCTCCTGGCTTGAAGGAGAGCTCTGAGACTGGGAAGGAGAGACGTGTAAGTTGTGTGCAGATGAGAGTCTGGGGACCCTCCCTGGCATGGACCCTGGACAGTGTTTTGGTGGCCTGAGCTCATGAGAATTGCTTTGCTGTCTCCTGGCGCCTCAGCCTCCCGGATCCAGGTAACTGTGTCGTGCTCACGCTGCCCTTCCTTCACCCAAACTGTCCATCATGAGAACTGCACTTTGCTTTCTTTGCTTTGCTCCACTTTTCTCATCTGTCATGTGTCCATAGGCTGGAGGGATAGCCCAGCAGGTAGGGCGTTTGCCTTGCACTCGGCTGACTGGGGTTTGATTCCTCTGTCCCTCTCGGAGAGCCTGGCAAGCTACTGAGAGTATCCCACGTGCACGGCAGAGGCTGGCAAGCTCTCCGTGGCATATTCGGTATGCCAAAACCAGTAACAAGTCTCACAATGGAGATGTTACTGGTGCCCGCTCAAGCAAATCAATGAATAATGGGAGGACAGTGCTACAGTGCTAATGTTTTAGGAGACAAAGATGCTCAAATAGATCAATTATTTAGGGCAAATTAACAGCAGTAGACATTGTAAATTAATTTTAAAAAGAGATTATTAAAATCATAAACAAGATGATGAGAAAAACATTTTAGTTGTATATTTCTTCAGGTAACTGTGTCTCCCTTAAACTGCAAAAATTTGCAGCCATTTGTCATATAGCAATAGGAAACCTTAGAAATACCAAATATTTTTGCTTTCAGCTCCATTTAAATAATGGAAGAGACTTCTTAAAAGAAGAACCTTGTCCCTCATGCATGTATCTAAGGTTTTGCTGAATGCAATCACGGATCTCAGTTAACATGACACAAGTTCAGGTACTTAGCATCTTATGCATATTTTTTGAATCATAATCCAAAGAAATAATGGGGAATGAAAATTTCTAAATATCAATATTTAGATCTCTATTTCTCACACACATCCTCAAATCAATTAAATGTCAATAAAGTAATTCTCAAAATAACTTAGACTATATTTCATTTTCTCATTTTGAATTGACATTTTTATCTGTAGCTTTGAGTAAATTATGAAAATATGTTCAATAATAAAAGGTATTAATTTTTTCTATTACATGTTCAGTACACATAGCAATTAATGGCAAGGATTCAGTGTTTTAAACTATTGTTCAATTTTTATTTTAAATATTTCAATATGAGTTTCAAATATTGAAAAATAGAAAGTATTTCTTGAATATTGAAGCCTAATGTCCAATATAAGAAACAACACACATGCATATTCTATTGGCATAAATGTAAATTCTATAATTAATTATATATGGATGTGTTCTATACAGAGTTTATATATTTCTAAACATATTATTTAAAGTCTTTAAACCTTGAGACTTAAAGGTAAACCATCGTTTTGCTCTGCTTTTACAATCTGGGTCCCAGGAGAAATCATGAAGATGATACCTTGGTCACTTGCAATGATCTTGTAGCATCTACCATGCTTTGTAGCCGGCTATCAAGGTAGTTTCTCTGTCATTAGTTTCCAATCATTTTCAGAATACTTCATCAACATTTGATGCTACTATTTGGGAACAAGCAATAAAGAAATCCTCTTTTCAAGAACTCTTGAAAAATGTGGTTCTGTTCATAAGTTTGTAACTGTACATCACAGTGATTCTCTAATTAAAAAAATGTGGTTTTACTTGGGATTGCAGTCCACTTTGTATTGCTGTTTACATCAGAAGCACACAATCTAGTATGCTTGCTTTTAATGATAAGGCTCAATTCCTGCTGCAATCTAGAAAAAAAATATAACAGTGGAGGTTTTTTTTTTTTTTTTTTGCACAGGGAGGGGAACAAAAAAAAAAAAGCAACCTTCCCTCTTCCTCTCCCATATGCTTCAAGTTTCATGTCTGTGTTGCTATGGTGTATTCCATTAACAGTATGATTAATGAACGCTCTCCAGAATGTCAAACGCCTTGAAAAGTAGCCAAGGTCTGCTCTCCAGAGCCTACCTCGAAAATAAGTAATAATAAAAACAGGATGAACCCCGCGTTTGAATTCTTTAAACACCTCGCGGCTGTGATCTCTGTACTACTGCAGTGGGAGAGAGGACAACATTTCACATTTCTGGCATGGCTTGTGCAAACAGCAACTGAAAGCAAGCCTGGATTTCGGGGAGTACCATTAGGATACAGGACTCCTGCCGAGCCCACCAGTTCCTTGCTCTGCACAGCTGCCTTCTCAGCTGGGGGGTTGAAATCAGCGCTGCGAGAAAAGGCAACAATGACCATGATGCATTTTCCTCAGTCTGAGATCAAGGTAATGTTCAATTAATGGCTCAGCCTTCTGTTTAGCAGTAGACTTCTTTGCTGTCGTTTGTGTGTCTGTTTTGCTTTGGATCTTTAGTGCGCCTTTCTATGACATGGGATGTAGTGGTGAAATTAAAATCATCCCTGAGTTTGCAATGATATGAGATGGAGATGAACTTCTCAGTGGTTTATGTGCAATAAGCAGGAGTTAAGAGAAACTATAGTGCTCTGAAATATGTGTATTTAAACATACAGAATACTGAGGTAGAATCACGCTCATCCAGCTAAGCTTCTATACGGCTTAAAAGTATTATAGTTGCAAGAGTAGATCCTTTGTAAAAAAAACATTTCATTAAATGCATCATTTAACTTATTGAGAATATACTGACCTTACCTGCTATTCTATTGTAGAATTTTAGATCTCATCTTATGATGGCAAACTTTGCTTGAAGAGTGATTTGTGTACAAATAAAAAGAGTTTGTTTCAACTGAGCAATGTCTTTAGCCTACCTTCCATAATAAATATATATTTCAATTTGCACTTGTTACAAACTGTGCTTGGAAAAGCAGAGATGCAAATTTTAAAAGAAGCAGAATACACAGAATTCTGCTTGTTAAGATTTTTAGTAGTAGGCTTTTATTCCCGCAAAAAAAATATTTTACAAGTTCAGATTGATCCCAAAGAAAATATAGATGTATATGTGAGTATATGCTTAGTTCTTACTTGGGTCTTATGACTTTCTTCCTAGATTTTCATTAGCCTTCTGGTTAGAAAGATAAATGCTTTTGAGCTTGAATAATATTCTAAAGGAGGAAATTGGGGGCTCACTGTTCATTGGAGATATTCCCATATAGTTTTATTTTAAAACATAAGCCAACACTTGGTGCCAGTTCTGTAGTAACCACTCGATAAAAAAAAATCTTATTAACAATTCATTTTACCATTAGGTGTTTTATTCTAGGCACTGGACTTTACAATGAAGATAAAGAGAAAAGCATGTGACTCTTGCTTTCAGAGGCATAACCCTTTCGATTTGTAAGCATTTTATAAAGAAGGATCTGATATTTAACTCTATTGGTGTATAATTAAAATTAAAAGGAGAGCTTTGCAGAAGCTATTGAATTTTACCTCAAAGTAAAATATTTACCTAGGAGGCAATTGGACTACAAAAACTAATTTTTAGCTATTCAAGCAACAACAACAAGCAACAATTACTTAATTATTTCATTTCATCAGACACTATTGTACTATTGTAAACATTAGAGTCATGGCAGCTAGCTAGGCAAGCCGAGTACTATGGAGTATCTTTTAGCAGGTGGCCAAGACTATAGTATGTTTTGGCAGGGACCAGAGGTGGCATGAACTTCACATTTGTGTTTGGAAAGACAGAGAGAAGAGTGGCCAAGATATTGAACCTACTGACTTGATCCGAAGACAAAAGAATGAGATTTTACAGATATTTATGTACTTTCTGCATACATGGAAGAAGTTTTAAAGTTAAATAAGTAGTTGCTCATAAAATTGTTTGTATGAATTCTATATTATGAGATTTTGCAAAAATTATTTTCATTATTCACCCAGTAGTGATTTTAATGTTATAATATAAATAGCTGTTCAAGTTTCTCATCAATAGCTTATTCCCCCCCCCCCCTATTCCTTAAGATACCAACTGGCAAAACACAGAGGTTCTAATGATGTCTAGGTCTGCTACAGCTACTAACTTTGCAATTGATTTTATACCATGGCAGGTATTTTTGTGTGCAGTCTCATAACCCCTATTTTAAAAATTATTTTGAATATCTGAGTTTTCTAGCAACATTATAGTAGAAGACATTTCCCCCTATTTTCTCCCTCAGTATGTCTCTCTTAGTTTATTTCCTGCTTTGATTATTTTTCTACCTGAACATTTATCTAAGTACATTTCTATCAAGAAATAGACATCTAAATTTTTAGCTCACCTTCCAGTATTTTAAATCCACTTCTTAACTGGCACCTCTTATTAAAGAGGTAGTAGAAGGGGAACTGGGGACATAGGCAGGAAATGTATACTGGTGAAAGGACAGGTATAGGAACATTATATGACTGAAACTAAATCATGAACAACTTTGTAACTATGTAACTCATGGTAATTCAATTAAAAAAAGAGTAGAAGCTCTTATTTCAGCAGCACATATATTAAAATTAAGACTATACAAAAAATTAATGTGGTATCATAGCATGATAAAAATCACCATACTAATTCACTTCCTCCTTCAATATAATTTTTATATTATATTAGAGATAAACTAATACTTAATAAGCAATCCTAGATAATGTTTTCTGTTACTCTTAACTGGAATCCTTCTTTACTGGTGCCATGTGCAAAACTAATTTATTGATGCTTTTGAAAATCAAGCAGTATGCTGTGAAATTTAAAAATAATTGAAAATAATGGCAAAATAACATTCTTATATTCAGTAACTTGAGATGAGTATCTTAATGAACTTATAAAAATTTCCCTTGAAAGAATCTCAAGGGCAGCTTTTAGGAAGAATTTTTCTGTAGCGTAAAGCTATGAAAACTTTTTATTTATTACATACTTATTTGTGAGTTCAAAGTCCAACAAAATAATTACATTGGCATGCAGTATGCTTGACATAGTAGTTTTCTAATCCCTTTTGAGACATGATTTAGAATTATATGAAATTGGCACCATTAGAAGAATATTAAGAACAAAAAAATGCTTTCAAATTTCTTTTGGGTGGAATATAGCAAAATAAATAAAGTGGTGGCACACCATCTAAAGGAATATACAAGTCCATTTGAATGAAAGGGGAATTGATTATAACAACCCTATATTTTTGGGTTTATGGTCTAATCAAATACCTGTTTTTCCTACCAAGCATATTTTGACTATGATAGGTTTATTCTTAACACTAATTTATAATTTGACTGATGTAGGAAGCTGAAATATACCAAGAATCTACTACTGGGAATAGAACACAGGGAAAATAGAGAAAATATAAAATGAACAATTAAGAGCAAGCAAGTTTTAACTCATAAAATTTAAAAAAATGATGTATGTAAGATACACACACACATACTCACACATGAGGGACAATTAGGAAAAGAGAATGAAAACTCATTAACACAGAGATTGTGTCCTTTCATGAGATGAGGAAAGGATTTTCAGATAATTACCACTGCCTTTTGTTTTTCAGAGTTGTATGTAGCCCATGAATTGGAAAACACATCTACTTAAAAATGAAGGGTCCTTGCTGTTCTGAAGCAACATAGCATTTCTGCGTCGTAGTAGAATATAAAACCAGCAGAGATGCCTTTTCTCTCCTTGCTGGAAGCAGCCTTCTATGTTGCCAAGGAAACATCCTCGGGCGGTCAGGGTCACTTTGGAAACAATTGGAAGACTTCAAAAGCAGATCAATCAAGAACCACCAAGCCCTGAACTTTCTAGCTGCTGCCTCTGATTTTAAATGTCATTTTCAACAAACACTTGCTTATGCGATTACTGCATATTGAGAAGCAGAAAGGCACGATAGAATGTGCAATGAGACTGGCCCCCCGGTTTCAAACTCTGCTCTTGCAAGCTTGAGGTTTGGGACACAGATGCAATGAGAAAGGGAACGAACGAATGGGCAGCCTGAATGATGGACCGACGTTCAGGTTTCAGGAGAAACTATATTTGAAGAAAAATACTCAGTCTGCTCTTAAGCTAGTGCAATTTTTATGTCCAAACACCCATGTTTTAATTCATTCTTTTAACTTTTGTTGTGGTTCATACCAGAAGGTGTTCAGGGGTGTTCCCACTTGTGATGAGGGAACGAAGCGATGCTAGGATTCGAACTTGGCTCCAAATATAGAGCATGTGCTTCAGCCCTTTGAGCCCCCCTGCTGGTCTTCATTCACTAATCCTTTGAGGGTTTCAGAGGTGCTGTGTGACAGGCACTACTCTGCAGATGAGACCTGCAGAGAGTGCAGTTTCTATCTGTCTGCATAAGCCATCTACCAACGAAGGCAGAAAAACATGAAAGAGTTTGCAGGGGGAGAGGACTAAGGTGTGTGTGTGTGTGTGTGTGTGTGTGTGTGTGTGTGTGTGTGTGTGTGTGTGTGTGTGTGTGTGTGTGTGTGAAGAGGACTTTGGGGAGAGAAAATGTGCCATCATAGCTTTGGAGGATAGATAAACATTATTGACCAGATTGTCTAGAAGTGGAAAGATATTCTGAGACAGATGATAAGAGCAAATGCAAGCAGAATGTAGCAAAGAGAAAAATTAAATGGCATCCTGTGGGTAATGATTGGGTTTGATTTGAGGGTGGTTTTATTTATGAGTTTTGGTGGGGTGGCACCCAACAGTGCTTGTGGGTCACTCCTGGATCTGTGCTCAGGGATCCTTTCTTTCAGGGCTTAGGATGTCACTGGTGGTGCCAGACATTGAACCCAGCTAGGTCTCATGCAAGACAAGCTGCCCTCCCCACTATACTGTCTCTAAGACCCTTTGAAACTGTGTTTAACAATGAAGGTTGAAGGGGGAATTCGGCCTGGATTGTAAAAGTACTTAGAGAACATGAAAACAAGTTTCAATTTGTCTGTGTATTTTCCCGTTTGGAACTTAAGGCATAATGAATGAGGTTATGTAAGTCTCTAAGAAATAGTACTAACCAGTTTATTTTCTTCTTCCTCTTGTACAATCTAGAATTATGTATAAAATTTTATAAAAGACAACATCCATCATCTTTGAAAACCACATAAAACTGGAAATTCTGTGTCTATTACTTAAATCAAGAATTATGACATATAAGAATAAACCACTGATTAATAAAACACATTTGTCCTATTAACCTACAAATAATGAGATCTGTAACAGAAACTAAGATGACCTTGATCATCAATGTAATTCATAAAATTATGTTGACAGTGACAACCGTTTCTTTTTTGTGACCAAATTTGAAAAATGACCAATGCATAAAGCTTTCCAGACTATAGGGTGATAAGAGTCACACTAAAGGCACCTTTAAACTCTTCCTTTTAGAGGGGAAAGAATTAAACTGTGCACAAGAAAATGTGGGTTTGTTCAAAAGCAAAAGCTTTTTGGCATCATTTAGGTAAGCCACCTGTTCTATCCTGCCTTTGCTGAGTAAATTAAATGCTCCGGGGAGATTGTCTGATGCTGATTTGTCTTCTTGTTACCAAGGCAACCATTTCTCTCTCTGCTCCATGATTCTGAAAGGGTTCATAACCCATTACTACTCATCTGAACAGGAACATGAAAGATTTTTTTCTTTACCTTTTTTTTCTTCATCTTTTTTAAAAATTTGAGGTTGGAGTGTTTTTTTTTGACCACCCCAGTTGGTACTCAGGGCTTACTCCTGGTTCTGCTCTAAGCAACCTCTCCTGGCAGGGCTCTGGGGACCAGATGGGATGCCAGAGATTGAACCTGGGTTGGTGGCATGTGAGAGAAACGCCCTATCTGCTAACCTATCTAGCTCTCTGGCCCCTCCTCTTTCTTTTAAAATTTCTGCTTAAGGTGACGTAATTGAAAGAAAACTCATATGCTGAATTGTAAATGTTACTTGGGGTGAATACCTATACCGATTTTTGATAGTTTAGTCCTGGGTGGACTCAACAAATAGTATTATATTGATTATTCAGACAGCACACATAGCAAATGTTTGAAAAACTCAGGTTAAAAATATTTTTTGTTTGTTTGTTTGTTTGGGGGGCTACGACCAGAGGTACTCAGGGTTTACTCTTGGCTCTGCACTCAGGATTCAATCCTGGTGGACACTGAGGACCATGGATTAAACAGAGTTGATGCAAGCAAGGCAAGGACCCTACTCCCTGCATATTTCTCCAGCCCCCTCACTGGTCCAGATTGTAAAGGTACACATGTAATGTTGCAGTGATAATATTTTTAAAAATTCAATCTTAAATGGAGTAATTAAAATAACATATGTAAAAGCTTGATTCTCTGAATTCACTCTAAGAGGACTAAAATAGGTCTGAAATCCTATTACCTCAAATTATTCCAGCTGTGCAACTATTATTTTTATCATGGTCTTCTCACTTTCTAGAGACTAAACAAAAGCAAAAACACAGCAAAACCCAGAGGGCTAAGATTTAGAAAAGCTTTAGTTGTTTGTTTTAATGAGGTCTATCGAAGCATATATAGTTCAAGGGCTAACGGATTTTCTTCCCAGAGTGCCAGAAAGATGAGGAAATGGGGATATATGTAAGTCAAGCTGGGGCTACACTTTCAAAAGGCAGCATAGGTTTCCACTCCAAGTAATATTTTAAAATCAGCATATTAGTTTTTTCCATTTTATTTATTTATTTATTTATTTATTTATTTAGCTTTTGGGTTACACCTAGCAATGCACAGGGGTTACTTCTGGCTCTGCACTTAGGAATTACCCCTTGCAGTGCTCAGGGGACCATATGGGATGCTGGGAATCGAACCCTGGTTTGCCACGTGCAAGGCAAATGCCCTACCGGCTATGCTATCACTCCAGCCCCATTTTTTTCCTTTTTAAAATCCGTATCTATTGATACTCTGTTCCTTGGTATGGTGGCCCTTTTTTTGACAAATCTTTTGCATGTAAAGAAAGTCGCATCTCTCAAACTGTCAAACTTCTGGACCCATCTATCATTTGCCAGGAATTTTATGTGGTCTTCCGTATGCTTCACTTTTGTTTCAGCTCAAAGGGATCTGTAGGACAGTTAAGGAGTCTGACACTCAAGTGGATTATATAATCTGTAAAATTAGCAGAATTCATATTTCTGCTGAATTTCGGTGCATTCCCAAACCACACCTTTTTTTTTACCACGTGGTAGCATATCTAGAATCCCGTAATGATTTTTGTTTTTTTGCTTTTTGGGTCACACCTGGCAATGCACAGGTATTACTCCTGACTCATGCACTCAGAAATTACTCCTGGCAGTGCTCAGGGGACCATATGGGATGCTGGAAATCAAACCCTGGTCGGCCGCGTGCAAGGCAAATGCCCTAACTGTGCTATAGATCCAACCCCCAGAATCCTGTAATGATTTTAAGAGAAGCATCATTTCTGAATAGTGACATATTAAGGAGAGTAAAATATAGATATAGAGTAATATATAAATACATATATAGGTATATAAATATGACATTTCTTTCTTTTTGGCTCACACCCCGCAATGCACAAGGGTTACTTCTGGCTTTGCACTCAGAAATTATCCCTGGCAGTGTTCAGGGGATCATATGTAATGCTGGGAATTGAACCCGGGTCAGCTGCTTGCAAGGTAAATTCCCTCCCTGCTCTGCTATCGCTCCAGCCCCCCATTCATAGGTATATATAAATGTAATTTTAGCCTCATGTTGGATTTGTAGTTCTATTTCAATCCTAGCCTCTGCTTGATTTTCTATAGTACTGAAACTTAATTTACTATTGTGCTGATATTTTATCATATATGGAAATTTATTATTTTAATTACTTGGTTTTTAGGTCACACCTGGTAGTGCTCAGGGATTACTCATGGTTCTGAGTTCAGGGATCACTCTTGGGGGCTGGGGGACCACAAAGTATGCCAGGGATTGAACCCAGATTATCTATGCACAAGGCAAGTGCTCCACCTGCTGTAATATCACTCTGGCCCCTGATACATAGAAATTTCTTTAACAGCTTTCTTATATGTTTAAATATTGGACATGCCAGTTAAGATTAACCCTTAGTCTTCACCTTTTAATTATCTAATTTGTTCTCTGAGATTTAAGAATCCATAGTCTATTGATATACAAGATAGCATTAGGAATTCTATGACATATTATCATGTTTGGTTCTTGAAGAAACTTTTGTGAATTTAGTTGACTCTATTTTCTGATTTTCTTTTAATATTTTTTGAGGTTTCACAACTGGAGTTGATATTTGTAAATAAAAAGTTCTTTAATAGGTTTAAGAACATTTTAAGGTGATTGTACTATTGTACTATGAAGAAGTAACCAGTAAAGCAGTGCAAATATTTTTACTTGGTACAAGGGTAAATTTATTTTTCTTCACATAGATATTGTGGTGGATCACTACTATTGTTACAGGTCAATAAGTACTTCATTATATCACAATAAATATGCAGGAACCCCCCATATTATTTATCTAGGACATACAGATATGGTCAAAGAAGAAACCACATATATTAATTTGTTGGAAGTAAGAGAGATTTGCTTTTTTTTCTTATTTCCAGCACCAATTTATAGTTTTAAAGCTTCTCAAAAGAATTTGGCAAATATTTAAGATTAAAAAAAGAATGTTGCACAGACATTCTATTTGCATTGAAAATACCTTTATTTTATGTATTTGCTTTATCATTCTTTCCCACAGTCATATGGGATTAAAACACAGCTATATGTGCTCATTTTGTATGCCATTGCCTGATTTCATTCAGCCTACTTCTGGGAACTTTCATCGTTTCCCCTATGTCAGGTCCTCTGTTACACAATGAATATCCAGAGATGAGCCCACAATCTCTCTTTCCATGCGCTCCTTTTAGTGAGGAACATCTACAAGAGAGTCATGGTAAATTGTGTCATGAATTTGTCATAGACACCAATGAAGATGTGGATCAAAAGATTTCTTAGAATGTTTTTAGAGAGAATCTTCCTATATCTACAATCTCTTAGTCTTGAATTATTCTCAGTGCTCCATCCTGAATCATCTCCCATGGATGTAGAGAGCTGACCATCCTCTCCTACTTTTATCCCAGTCTAAAGAGACATCAAGAGTGTAAACTTTCTCAGTTATGAATATTGTTTCTCTCAACTCTAACTATATAAATTCATTTGAAAAATGACTCTTGGAATGATTTTGTTTTCAACATGGCATTTTCCAGCTGAAAGTAAACTTTCAAACTGTTGGTCTATATCCATGAAGTATGAGTAGAAAAAAGTTTTTAAATGTATTTATTTATACTAAAGCATCATGATTGACAAAGTTGTTCATCACAGTTTCATATTACCAATATTCCAACACCAAACCTGTCACCAGTGTCAAATTCCTTCTTAAAACATCCCCAGGTTTCCTCCCACTCTCCAGACTGTCCATTGGGCAGGACAACTTTTAAGTTTAGATATGGTCATTTGGATTTCCTGTTTGCAGCGCTATGGTCTCTGGGGTTAAGGCATATACATATGCCTCACCTCATTATTTATATGCCCCTGGCTCCAATCATGGTTACATTCAGTTCATGTCTTCTTCCCTCCTAGATTTCTTCCCTTCCTTGTCTTTCTCATTTTCAGAATGTAGGTCCAGGGGAGTCTAGATATCCGTATTCCTTTGTTTATTCCTTAGGAATTCACTGCCAGGGAGTTTTTATACAGTGGGTTTCTCCTAGCCAAATCTCCCCCCTCAACCAAATGCCATTCCTCACTGGTATTGCCCATTTCTGTTGAGTAATTTTGAAACACTTACACTCAGGTGACCTGATGTCAACCCGAGGCCACACTCCTGTTGCAGGTGGGGAGAAGAGAGATGACAGCCTCTAGGAGGCATCTTCTATGTCCCTTCCTGCTCACCTCAGTCACCAGATGAAGTGCCTGAGAACGTAAGACTGATGAGATTCTGCTCTGAGCCACTGGATGGTGGAGACTTTATGTCTCACCAGCCCCCCGAGGCAGTTATCAAACTGTGTCTGGATTCCTGTCACCCAATTTCTTGATTTCTCAAAAGCTAAGGTACCCCTGCTGGGAGAAGGAATTGATCTCAGCAGGAAAGGAAGATCAATCTGAAATCTGACATAGGCTTTCCTAGCCTGTGGTCTTGCCTTCCAGAAAAGAATTTCAGGAGATGAGCAGTGCATTAAACAGCTTTGTTTGAGGAAGTAACAAGAGAGAATAAAGCGTATAGGATAAAATGCAGGCTTCCCCTGAAGGGGAGAGAGCTGAGAGAGTATGCATCTCAGGGAGAGATATGAGCCACCCTCAGAATGGGGAACTCCCCTGATTGCTTTTGAAGAGTAGGTTTTATAGGATTTCTTCCAAAACTGCCCCCACATAGGGCTTCCTACCTTGATAAGAGTCTGTTTCTTTGGCATTGTAAAGTGAATGGGATTGAAACTTTGGTGGTTGGCCTTCGTGTTTTTATCAGAAACGTTTGTTCCTGTTGGAGCTTTTCTCTGGGGGTTGGAGGATCCCAGCTTTCTTTGGACCTGACCTTACAGTCTTCTTGGGCTTCAGTTCCCGTGTTCACAAAGTGGGCCACATAACACTTTTAGTAACTGTAGGACCAGTGACAGAGTCACTTTTTAATATTTTATCTTGGTCTTATTACTAAGAATTCCTTGTCTGCATCACCTCTCAAGCCCCATCAACACACCCACTTCCCCAGCCACCAGCAGAGTAGTTGACTTACTGATGTGAAACTCAACAGGTCCCTTCTGTCTCCATGGAAATGTGTGCACTCCCAGATAATGAATTTATTTTGTTTGAAAGCTTTGGTTTTGAGCACCTCTCTCATTCACAGTAAAGCAATTGCATTGAACCCATGGCTCCCCGATTTCTTTTGTGCTCAGATGTTTGGAGGTCTTTAGGTGTATTCAGGTGCAAGTGAAAAATTAGTGACAGATTCTGAGCAGTCCGAACCTCCAGAAGGAAGGAAGCTGCCTTCCGAGATGCCTCTCACTAGACCATATCCATGACACAACTTCCCTCACACATTTTTGTCATGGATTGACCCACTCTTTTAAAGATCCTAATGGAGAGAATTTGAAGCTACCTTAGTCCACAGGTATTTATACTTGATTCAACTGTGAATATGGGACCTGGTGAACTTTAATGTAAGACTTGGGCATGATTTAACTGCTATGTATCTAAAGAGTATAAACCTGGGGTCTGGAACTCAAAAGCAGAGGGAAATATAACGGTGTTCAAGAGTTGTAGGACTTTATGGAGAAGTGGGGAGTATATGTGGCACAGGACCTAGGAATAAGCATCAGGGTTTTTGTCCCACAATTTGTGGACAAAGCTAATAAGTTAAATATGAAACTTAGCATGAAGTAGAGTTTTTCAGAGAGAACAGAAATAAAATGAGATTTAAGAAGAGAAGCATGAGGAATAATTATTTTTACAAGTGAGAATTAGAGATGAACTATCAGAGTCTAAACAGAAACTCACAGTCTGTAGTTAACAATCAACCATAATGGAGAAATGAAAAGTTGAGTTAATAAATCAATTTTAATGAATCAAAAGTTAAGAAAGAAAGGGATTCCATAAGGGACTTATCTGACTAATAGTGTTATAGGTTAAACAGACGTTAGTATAGAAGGCACTATTCATGAAGACCCAGGTGATTGCTAAATGGTTCTTCTGAGTGTTTCTTTCTTTTATCGTATTTGACACTTTACGCAGGATGCATGTAAGCTCATACCAGGGTAGACAGCTTTTGCTTTCCTATAAAACTCATGAACACACATTCTGAATTCAGGGTTTTTACTGATATGGCACTCTGGATCTCTAAATTTTCTGTTTATACATGTGTTTAGGATTCCATAGGCACTTGTTTGCCTATGTGTCAATGAGTGGCTTAGAATACATTTCAAAAACAGAATTTCTGATCAAAGAATCGAATATGGCATATTACCTGTCATATTTTTAGGACCAATTGCATATGGCCCTAAACTCTTCCCCATTGCTTAGGAGATGATTACCTCTTCTCTTCTACTAATTTGAAGAAAGGGTTTGCTAGTGGGAAAACCTATCTGGACAGTGTTAACCTCAGTATGAATCTGGATCTCTCCCTAGGACCCTTGTGCTACAGTTTCATGTGGATCTCTGGTTGACAGTAATGAACATTTCACAGCTCCATCATCTCTGCAAGGAAAGTTTCTTTGTAGTAACAAAAATTTTCAGGTCTTACTGCTAAGTTTAAGTAGTAAACTTACTGATAAGTTTAAGTAGTAGTCATTCATTGACAGTTACTGAATGACTTTGTTCTTTAAGTGTGGCCTCTATTATTAGAATGCTTTGCTGGGACCACCTAGAGCATACAAAGTTTCCCCAAATCCCATTTCCTCTTCCGTCTTTGCCTGAAGTCTTTTTGTCCAAGTACAGCTACTCATTTTTCTTCAAATATACCAACAATATTTGCTTCTGCATTGGTTTTTTATCTTCATTAAAAGAGTCATTCTGTATTTGGCTAAACTGGGATCGATGCAAGAGTCATCACCCTGGGAAGCCAGAGAGAATGACACTTCCCAAATGATGGTGATGGACAGATCAATACAAAGGTGATTTCTCCAACACCCTGTGATGAGCTTCACTAGCTTTATTTCCAACCTCCAAAGATGAATTCACACATGAGATTTGAGTCTTGTCTGAATCACACTGGCCAGATTTTGTTGACAAAATCCGAAAGCAAAATTTCTCATCTATATTCAGCCACCAGTATACCGATTATTCTGCCTTTCGATGAAAAAAATCCCCTCAACATATACAGGTTCATTTAGGGGCGAATGCCATCTCACATACCCAGAAAAATGGTCAGGAGAAATCCCAGATTTCTACTTGCTATTTCAGTACTTCTCTCCTCATTCAGGGAACACCGAGACTTGGAAACCTTAAGTTTCATTTCTATATCTGAATTTAATCAGACACATACACGATTGCAATATGCCTTTTTTTCCCCCCTCACTGAAATGTGAGCTATTGAAGGCCACAGGATTTTTGTTTTGTTTTGTTCTGTTTTAAGTCTTCCTAGCCCGAGAGGCCTTATTAGGATTAAAGAGATACTGGTGAAGAAATGCATGCCAATAAAGGTTATAAGCAAATTCTAAGCTTTGCCCCATTTTACAGCCTCCAGTTTATTCAGGCTCCCTACATTCTTCGAGGTCTCAAAGTCTCCTCAAAACTGCATAGAAGATACAAAAGGTTAAGCCTGGAAATAACTGCTCAGGACATAACTCCATTTCACATCCCAGGAATTTGGCGCTCCGCAGCATGCTTCTGGCATATTCTGATTCAAAGTATGATTTTGCCTTTTATCTTGAGAGCATTCTGGTGATTTGGCCATGGACTTGCCATGCTGTGATGGTGGTGCTTTCCTTGTTTGGAAGCAAACTTATTTAGGGCATTGTTTGATGGACTGCTCTTAGGGGATGTCATTAAATAGAGTCTAGGGATGTCATAAAAGAGCGTTGTATGCATTAGGATCTGAAAAGCACACTCAGGACCTGCTTAAATAATTTTTATTTAGAACTCATTCACAAAATAAGAGAACTTTTGAACAAGCTCCATTTAAAAAAGTATATTCACATTGGGGTTCGTGACTATGAGTTAAGGTAATTGGAGGTTGGGTTGATTTTCTTGTTCATGCATTTGATGCTACAGTTCCCCTAGAAATGCTTGTATGGATACAAATTTTCTTATTTTGATTTCAACAGTGATTGTGATTACGACCTAGTCTTATCTTGAATTTCTGGAGTTCCAGGGAGAGAGTAGAAGTAATATGCATGGTATTTGATATCTGGATGTTCTACTATTCTGCAGAAATTTAAGAGAGAAAAATAAAAATAAGAAAATGTTTTCTGGATCAGTTATTGCATTTATGAGCATGTAATTAGATAATCAAACATATCATTGGTTTACAAACTGTTTGGACATTTGAAATCTGTGGAGAACTTTGATAATAGTAATACCAATGACAGTAATAGGAATACATAGGAAGTGATAAGAAGTTAAAGAGCCATGCCAATATTGTGATTTAATTTTGTGGTTTGTATGTAGGTATTCTTTATTTTGAAAACTACTAAATGTTAGTACTATTTAGCCTGTTTACTACTACTGAACTACTTATAATATATCCTACTATATTCTGATTTACTCTTCAATATTTTTAAATAATTTTTTCCCAATTTACTTAAATTCCTTAATAAGTATGTTATTGTATCTCTCAGACACATTCTATGTTTATGTAAGAAAACTACACTTTTTCAAAAGAAGAAACTTTATTGCTGCCATACATTTTCTCTGAAATTAGACTTCCACAAAGGAGAATGACCCTTACTCAAGAATGTGGGAAATGCAATGATTTCTTCAGTTGTTTGGTCTTATCAAGACTTTGAATAAGAGTCTTCAGGCACTGTGGAACCTGTCTTTTATCAACTAATAAATATGTACACCCTTGTTCCAGAATATGCCAAATCATCTGCTTTCAGTCACTTAGAATCAACTTTAATCCTTCACTGAGATTAGTTACTCCTCTCAAAATGCTCTTTAGCTTCTACAGGCTCTATGAAATCCATTTATCCCTTGCTCTGTGAATACCTCTGCCCAAGGGCTCCTCACTAATGTCACAGTGACATCTGTAAAAGCACGGGAACGTATGACCAAGTCACTCTAAGATTCCCTTTCAATTTTAGGTTCAGTGAACCATAATCTTAGTAAACATTTCAAGAGATATCTGAAAGCTGTTCATGTGTGAGAAAAAGTAGAAAAATCTTCATCTGTTCTGTTTTATTATTTATTGCAGTACATTCTAGGTCCAAATCAACTTGCTATGAAGTGAAGGGTATAACCATGGATTCTCATATGTTAATAGGCATCTTGCAACTCAGTCATTTTTTCCAATTTTTCTATATCCCTCTTGGAGAGAGTATCTTGCCTGCACAGCAGAGCCTGGCAAGCTACCCATGGCATATTCAATATGCCAAAAACAATAACAACAATCTCCCAATGGAGACATTACTGGTGCTTTCTCGAGCAAATCTATGAGCAATGGGGTGACAGAGATTGAGTGATACAGTGAATTTATAATATTGCTAATAGAGTTTCAGACATACAATGTTCCGACCATCTATCCCATCATCTACCACCAAATTGTCAATGTCCCTCCACCAATATCTATCTTAAGGTTCCTTTCCTTTGTGTGTATTTGAATCTTATGTTTTGTGTGTATTTGAATCTTATCTTTTGTTTCTTTCTGTATAAGGGAGGGTGTTAGGCCAAACCTGATTTTGCTTAGGACTTAACTATTGACTCTGTGCTCAGAGATTGCTTCTGGTGGTGCTAGGGATATAATGGGGGCTGCCACATGCAAGACAAGGGTCTTCAACCCTATACTATCTTTTTGGGCTCAATCCACTAATCTTACTCAGATATGCTTAGTTTTACTTATACTAGTATATGTATTTTTTTGTGATTTGCATTTCTGTGAAGTAATGATGACATATTTTCTGTGTTTTAAAGATTTGGTATCTTCTTCGTTTGATTCGGGACACTGGATTCAAATCAACCAGATCTACTATACCTGCAGATTCCTGAATTCATATTCATATAAACAGAGAACAGTTTTATCTCAAGTATTATTTCTCTTTGCTATTTTATAATTATCAACCTTGTACTTTTCTCTCCCTACTGCTAAATTTAAGTGACCATTGATTTGTTCTTGACCATTTCTAAATTCTGAACTTATCACCAGAATATCCATTTCCCTCCACAAGTTCCCAAAGATCCCTAACATTTAATCTGCCCTGTTGCACCCCAGTTAAGTTGTGTGCCAGTTTTCCAGCTTTATGCCTTTGGCCCTTTTTGCTATCTTGTTGTGTATCTCTAAGTCCCACATATAAGACAGATCGTTCTGTACTTATCTGTTACCTTAGAATAAATTCACTGAGTCTGGTACCCTTCAGTTCCATGAATGTAATGGAAAATTTCATGATTATGTTCTTTCTTATAAGTTGTGTATATATACCACAACTTCTTGATTCATTCATCTGTAGTTGGACATTTAGGTTGTTCCTGCATCTTGGTTATTGTGCTAGTGCTGCACATTGATATGCACATATAATTTTCAACACATATAATTTTCAACTAATATTTATTGGTTTGGGGGACAGAGGCCAAGAAGTGGTATCACTAGGATATATGGGAATTCTATTCTTACGTGTTTTTTTAGAAATCTCCATATTGCTTTATATAGAGTTTGAAACAGAAGTTATCCCCACCAGCAATGAGCTTCTTTCTGGCTATATCCTTGCCAACATTGGCTATTTCCAAACCTTAATTCGGTAAAAATATTGATTTTAACATTACTGACTTTGGGATAATCTCACTGAAGTGAGATGGCATTTTGTTTTGATTTGCATTTTTCCAATCATAAGTGATTATGAACACTTTTTCATATGCCTATTAGTCATCTGTGTACCTTCTTTGGGGAAGTGTTTGTTCATCCCTGCTCCCTATTTTTGGATGAGATTGTTAGATTTTTTTGGTGCTGAGCTTTGTGAGTGATTTATAGATCTTGGGTATTAGCTCTTTAGCTGGTGTATTATGTTTGAACAAATATATAGACTTTTAGCTAGAGTTCATTTTGCTATAAATAATATTTTCAATTCATTATAGTCACATTAAAATTTGTTGTTGTCGTTGTCTTTGCTTCAATGGCCAACTTGTTGAAGACAAGTAAATTAATATATAAAATTAATCTGCTCTTTGTTTCTTCTGATCAGTTATCATGCCTATCACACCCATTTGGATTATTTTCCAAAATATAGTTTAATATTAAGTTAATTATTTGCAAAACATATAGTTTTTGTATATATTAAGTCTGCCATTCAGTGTTTGCACTTTGCCTCCTATTCTTTCTGCTTTCTTTATCACCATTAGACTTGAAGAAGTAATCTTAATGTTCTGTTTTTCATTCCAACAATTAGGTAAAGGGTGTCAGAGATAATTTTAAACGGGAAAATGGGAACATGTAGATAATGATATAGCTGACTTTCCTTAAAAAACTTTAAACTGATATAATGGAAGGCAAAGTCATATTTAAAATTATGACTTTGTTACACTTAGAATAATTTGCTTTGATAATTATGCATCTTGAAAGCTTAATTCAGTTCATGAAATTCATATTTTCAATGGAAATGCATTTTCCTGTGGCATTTAATTCGCCTTAAGTTGGGTATTCTGTCACTATGCTTTACAGACCTTTGCAAAGGTAAATGTGGGCTAGCAAAACTAGTCTGGGGTTAAGGAACTTGCCATACTATGTGCTGACTGGGTTCAATCCCTAGAACTGCATATAATCCTCTGAGCACTGTTAGGGGTTATTTCAGAGCATGAAGTCAGAAATAGCTTCTGAATAACTACTACCTTTGAAACAGCATTCAATTATCCCTGTTTTCCCCTTTATTCATTAGCCATTCAAATATTCATCCATTTTTAGACAACATTTATTGTGCATCAGCCAGGTACCTAACATTGTTAGACACAGAGACGCTTAAATAAGCATAAAGCAGAGTATTAAAAAGACAGTCTGGTAGCAGAACGTAACCTCAAAGTAATTAACATGTCAGTTTAGAAGGATGAGGAAAGGAACAGGGCTTTTGGTATAGATCTCTTAGAAATGCATCTGGTTTGGGATAGTGAGTCCAGAAATCATAGGGGAGCAAAGGATAAACTGGAAGAAATGAAGGCCCAGAAAAAGTGGGTCTGAAGGGTCACCTCAGGCATAAAGAAATAGCACGTGGACCCCGTTTCCCAATGGAAGTGCATATGTCACAGTAAAGACAAGAAGGCTGTTGAATGATTACAGTATTTAGGTAGAATGCAATTGGACTTGGTGTGGAAACAAAAATTCTAGGACAATGCCAAGTATTGCACAACATTTCAATAACTACTGTCAAAAATCATTGCTATTGTAAATTTTATTAGCACTATACACAGCATAGCTAATTAATATTAGAACAATGGACAGCAGATACAACATGAAATTTTGGAACATAAATATTTATATGTGGAGGAATGACCAAGTGGAATCAATAGAGTATATTCAGGTCTATTCTAATGCCACACTCCAAATTATATTTTAGCTAATAAAAAAATTGGTTATTTGATAGTATTTTCATATCAGAAACACTTTTGAGTACAAAAATCAGAATTTCTGGTTAACTGTGGCTTAAAACACAGAAATACATTTTTTGTTGGACAATTAATTTAGTAAAAATATCTAGAAATCACCAAGAACACAGATTCTTCTCTTCCACACTTAAGTGTGTTGATCCTTATGATTATAAGATATCTGCTCTATCTCTAGCAATGAAGTTTTTATGTTTAAGGAGAAGCAAAGGGGAAGGGGAGGGAACTACAACCAATCACTTCACATCTTCCACTGGGAAGCAAAACACCTCCCCAGCAAATCCATGCTAGTGTCCCATCATTTCCATTTCAGAGGCTCAAACAGAAGATCATGCTGTCTTCGCTGTCAGGAATCTGTAAATGTTAAGGATTTCGCTTTTCTTAAACCCTTAGTGGAGAAGCTGGAAAGAGATAAGAAACGGGGGCCGGGGGAGCTATGTGGTAATTTGATCAACAGTTGAATACAAGAAATGTTCCAGTTCTGAGAACACTGAAATTAGAAACTAAGAAAAACATAATTTACTTTGGACTTGATTATCTACTAAGCTCCTGTTTTTCCCAGTGGAGTTTTCATTTTTCTCATGGGGTTTCATGTTGGACAACAATGTACAGTTTTGGAAGTCATCAGGTGACAGAAAAAGAATCGAATGTGTGTGAGAACATACACCATGATGCACTCCCAAGAGGCAAGGCCAAGTGAAGCTCTCAAGCACTGGGTAAATAAAGGTTTCACAAGTTTGAATTGAAAGACGCATAAGTGAATTGAGTTGGCAGATGGTTGGTGATAGCCCAGACATGCCAAGTGCTATAGAAACCTTGACGTGGTCATCAGATCAAGATTCAGAAGTTAAACATTAGGCATTGGTATCTAATTCATTAGATTAAGGACATCAGTTTTTACTGGTTTTACAGTTTGGTTTATATTTAATATTTGGTTTATATTTGATATTAACATAGGACTTCCTATAGTTAAGTCATCAGCATAAGATATTTGTATCTAGTACTGTACTTACATGAACTCACAATAAAAGTAATATCATCAACAATGACCATAGGAGTTAGTGTTTCTTCCTTTGAAAGGTTTTGTTCGGATTTTAGAAGCACTCTTTTAAAGGTCCTTCAAGTTAATGTTTGTTTGCCTTTTTATTGTTTGGACCACATCTGATTGTGCTCAGAGTTTACTCCTGGTTCTATGTTCAGAAATCAGTGCAGGTGGTGCTTAAGAGACTACATGGGGTGCTGGGGATTGAGCCCAGGTCAGAACGGTGTAAAGCAACACCTAACCATCTGGATTCTCTCTCAGCCCCCATATTTCAAGTGAAGATCTCAGACATCACCTTAGAATACTCCTATGACAAGGCATCACAAAATACTGATCTCTGGCTTACCTGCTCTTTGCCTTCCCAGATTCAAAAATAAAGGGCATCCATATACTGTGTCTGTGGATGTTCAGTTTGTCACAGGGATTTCATAGGTCAATCCAAGAAAGCAATAGATCAAAAACATTAAAATTTGCCTGAGTAGTGTCTGCTGAAAGCCATCCCCCTTTCTTTATTTTTGCACACAGTGAACTGTTTACCTAGAATTTTAAAGATATTAATGTTTAATTTGCTAAGGAACACAAGTTTTCATCATTTAGAGAAAACACAGGCAAAAGTGCCACAGTAGTTCTACTACAAACATCAGCATTGTGGTCACAGTTGAGATGGCCCATTTTTCCTGCAAAAGCATAGCCGAGAAGAGTATCTGGCTATCTTCAGAAGTTCAGGATGCTCAGGGCTATCCAGAGACCATTGCATAAGCCAATAGAAACAGGAGTCTTGCAGCTAATTGCTCTTAAAGCATATGGACCATTTTCCTTATACCAAATATTTTTTGGCAATGGAACTTTGCGTGTGGATGCTGAAAGGTGTGGCTTATGCCCCTCTGGCTAGGCATCTGATTTTCACCTGAATAAATAACTCAATGCTAATATGTTATGGTAAAAGCTACAAATAGATTAATCTTGAGTGTACGTTTAGGGAAAGTAATACCCTACCGAGCAATCTTTGTAAGCTTTTCAGAAATAAAATAGGCATCTAACCTTTCTATTGAAAGTAAGAGCATGAATGGCTACAACTGTCTTAGAGCGTTTTGTAAAATTTCTAAAGTTATTTCCTCACTAAAACATTTTATCAGGCTACATTCAGGTCATTGGTATGAGAAATGTTTAGTCTTTTGTAGAATGGCTTGCAGCCTAAATTACACGTAATTATGTAAAATAAAATAATAGGCTAAACAGCTTTAATGCTTCTCATGGCAGCCGTAGTTTTGTAAAAGAAGAAACGGACATCTGTGAAAATTCTAACTTTTGGGGAAAAATGTTCATATTTGGAGCAAACCTTGACTTTTTGAGGGTGGAAGGGGGGAATCAAAAATTGAACCCAGAACCTCACCCGTGCCGAGCATGCATTCAGCTACAAACTGTCCACCTAATCTCCTTTGCAAATGTTCTTTTTTTGTTAGTTGATGTGTCTTGATAATTCAGTGTGTGTGTGTGTGTGTGTGTGTGTGTGTGTGTGTGTGTGTGTGTGTGTTTAGGCTAGGGCGGGGTGGGGTGGGTGAACATTTGTTTTCATCAAAAAAACTCTGAAGTGCCAGATTATCTAGTACATTGCACGTTATTCACATGTCTCACATCGATTTCTGCTATTGGAAATAAAAGGGTTCTGATGAAAAATTTGCAATCTGCAAAACGTCCAAGAGCAGCAGCGGCGCAGAGTCCCTCTTCCTGGCACTTTGAGGAACGGGTACCTGGCGGCCATATTTTCTTTGCTCAGATGCTGTTGCTAGGGCAACCGCCTCCTTTGTGCCGCACAGGAGCGCTGCTTCTTTTTGGAACCGGACTCTGGGCTCACTGCCAGAATTTCAATTCTCAAATTGAGAATTCTACTGGAGCTAACTTAACCCTTCCAATGGCCTGAGAAAATACAGCTTTGAACAGCTTTTAGTCTTTAATCCTTCCCATCCCCCCACAGGGGACTGTCTGCGTCTAATCTAGAAACGCCCTTTGGCTGGGATGGTTTTCAGGACACCCAGGGTCAGAAAGGTTATGACTTAAAATCCAGTTTAGATTTCTCTTATTATAATCCAGTTTATCCAGTTCAGAGTTCAGTATACTCTAATAAGAGAGAAAACTGTTTTGTAGTGCATTCCTTCTTATCATCTTCTGAAATGGAAACCATAAATAAAACAAATGATGCAAATGCAAAAATGCAGAAGAAAGCACGAAAACTTCTTATCCCAGTCTCTGTCTATGCAACACACACACACACACACATACAGTATGTGAACAATAATAATATCTTCTATTTTTATTTCTACTTGATGGTGTGGAGATGAAATTTAGACTTCTGTCCCTGTGACAGTTTTCAAAAGAAAAAATTAAGTTTTCTGCCTTCCCTAGAATAGCAGCTATGAAGCTATGCCTAAACATCTTGCTGTGAGAGGTAACGGGCATAGGTCTAAGAGACATTGCCCCTGAAGAGCTAGGGTTTGTCTTTATACCTGAGCCACAGAACCAACAAAACTGAAAGCATGAGATCCAAAGCAAGCAAACTTAAAATTGCTTGTCAAGGTGAGAAGCTAGAGGTAGGGAATGATAGCGCAGCGGGTAGGGTGTTTACTTTCTAGCAACTGAGCCAATTCCATCCTTGGCACCCCATATGGTTCCCTGACCCCTGCCAGGAATGATTCCTGAATATAGAGCTTTGTGCACTGCTGTGTTAAATTTTGAACCAAAAAAAAATATTAAACATGAAAAGGAGACAGAGTTGGGGGAGGGGTGGAAACCAGGGACACTGATGTAGGAAATAGACATTGGTGCTGGGATGGTGTTGGAAAATTGCATGTCTGAGACTCTTTGAAAATGGCTGCAGCCTCAATAAACTTAATATGTATATATATAGATATAGATATATATATTGCCACGAAGCCTCGCTTTCAGCTTGTATTTCTTTTGTTTTTTTAAGTCTCAGCCATATAATGATTAAACCCCCATCCCTTCACCAGTGCACATGTTCCACCACCAAGAACCCCAATATATCCCCTCCCACCCACCTCCCACCTAAGGAGCAAATGATCTTCAATTTATTCTCTCTATACTTTGAATACATTCAATATTTCAATAGAGAACTCACTATTATTGTTTGGAATTTCCCCCCAACAATCAGGTCTGCTAAAAAGGCATCATTTAATAATTTCTTTTCATTGCTGAGAATGAAGACTATATGAGCTGTCGCGGCCACATGGTTTTGGATTTCTGATATTTTAGCTCAGTTCACAGTCTAGATGCATTTCTGCAAGAAGCCGCTCTGGGTGCCAAAATGGGTTAGAAGACTCTCGGATCATAGTCTTTAGGAGCAGAGGGTTCGTTAAGCTTATATTTCTTAACAAATATCTTTAGCATATAATTTCTTTAGGCTAAACAGAAACAGTCATCTTTTATATGAACATACCATTGTGATATTGCTTAGAAGACACAGCAAGGTTAAAAAGCAGTCACTCAACATTGGGGATTATAACAATTCATATTCAAAGTTTGCCGGTGGAATGCCTGACTCATTAAAGTCACCTAAAGCGAAGATCTGAAAGAGCAGAGCTGGTTGGCTGATGGGGGCTGGTTGGTTGGCTGACCAATGGCTGCACCTGGGGGTCCACTGGGACACACACTCTCATGCGAGTCTCTTTCCTCTGGACTTTTCATATCCTATGATGCTAGAGCAAAACCATCCCCGCTCTGCAGATGCAACAGAGCCAAGTTTGGTGTGCAGACTTGGCAGAGGTTTTAGCCAAAGCGTGTTTAGAACTGCTCTTTGGTCTCTCTGTCTAATCTTTCCTTTCCGCATTCAGGACTGTGAGTCTTGCCTCACGGTTTTCAGGCTACCTGAAATTCCTGCTATTTCCGAATGATTCTCTGCAGACGTTTTTCAATAAATCTCTCGTGTAGCCAGTTTCTTTTTGACATCTGCTTCCTGTGGGAGACTCGCACTGACACATCAGTGTTTGCTTTTTTCAGGAGGGATATTTTTACTTCATTCTGTCTTAAAAAATCCATAGTGCCTTGCAGACCTTTATTTTCCAGATGCATTCCAGTTTCTCAGTGTTCTTCTGGCACGCGGTAGCCAGGCTTCCGCGTATTAGTTAGCCCCTTCTGACCATCTGAACGGTGAAGGAACTTCACTGATTCTGAGCTCTTGTATTCTAAGCACAATGATTTCAGCAACGGATTTTGATTGATAATAGCATTCAGGGCAGCTATATCACAACAGCTTTATCTGTTGATTGATAATGACTTGTTGAAAAATCAAAGAGTCTGGATTCTTTAAATAAAATTCATGGATTTTAGTTATTCCGTTCAAACCCACAGAGTCAAATTCACTAAGATTTTTTTCACTTGCAGCATTTAAAATGATTCCCCGCCCCTCCCCCACCTTTGCTCTATTAATAGGAAATGAAAAATGTAGGCATATATGTGTTTTATTCATTTTATTTGATAACTCATGCCATTTTAAAATCTATTATATGAACTATTCCTTGTTTCTCTTGTCACTATACAATTCTATGAGTATGATGGATATATTTAAACAAAAGTATTGAACAGTTACTGTTCAGAACCTAATTATGGCTGAGTAGAACTCATTAGAAGTCTCTCTTACATTTAAATAGTTATGACTTTTAGACATGGTCATAGGTTAAATTGCACACTTGTTTACTTTTTTTTGAACAGATAAAATTTTTCAGTTTTTCCATTTGAATACCATTAGGGATTTTCAAATGTGTTACAGAAATATAGATAAAACAAGACTGAAGTCATTTTCTTGCATTATAAATATAGATATTATATATAGATATTATAGGATTATAGGTTAATATAGAAAAATTAAATATAGATATTATAAGATTATAAATATAGATATCTATATCTATATACCATATATACCATATAGATATATACATAAATACACCTATATATATACCATATAATGTTTGATCCCATCTGGTGCCTAATGTTTATCAACCTCTCCCTGCTCTAAGGTATACAATTCAATATTTGATGTTAATCTAAACATTTTAATGGCGTGAAGATATTTGTGATTGAGTCTCATATGCAAATTTCCCAAAATATTAAAAATTGATCTCTCATAAGTTACAGCATTTCCACTCCTATGTAACTGCACTTTGGGTATTTATAGTTGCCAGAAATTGGAGATAATACAAGTGCCCAATGTTAACTGAGTGAATAAAGTTGTGGTATGTATATAAAATGGAATAGTACTCAGCTATTTGAGAGGATAAGGGCTCGCCTCTTATTGTAATACGAATAAAAAGACAGGAATCATGTGGTTAGAAGGATAAAGATAAATACCTGATTACCTCACACAAATGTGCTATCTTAAAAAAACAACAGGAAAATAGACAAATCAAAAAGTAAACAAATCTTTGAGTTCTGACTGCAGAACAGAGATTACCAGGAGAGGTGTATTAAAAGGAGAAATGTATCTTATAGACAGAGGTGGAGGAATGATGAGTTACTTCAGTGATGAATATGGTACAGTAATGTGTATTTTAAAGATACCCCAAATTATATACAGTCTTGTAAACCAATTACTTCAGAAAGACAGTAAGTATTTCTGGAAAAACTTTAATACCACAAGAGTTTATTCTTGACACTGTTAGCCATGTAATGAGTGATAATATTTTAATTCACTGTAAAGTTTCTCATTGTGTATTTCACTGATCAAAATACGAATATTTGAAGCTTATGACAAACAGAAATTCCTGGAGAAATGAGTCACTGAGAAGCAAGTAGAAATTCTAAGAGTAAAGAAATTTCAAATTTCAGCAAGAATGGTTTAGGAATATCATATTCTAAAGGCATAGGTCAAATTTCGAAAACCTTTTGATGTTTCTCAGTTATCTTTGTTAAGGGAATTTGGAGATTTGTAATATAAGATTATTTAATGCTCAAAGCCCTGGCCTTTCACAATGGAAAATATACAGAATTTCACTGCTGGTTTATTTGAGATGAAGAGTTATGGAAGTTTACACAAATATATTTCCCAAGAAAAATATTAAAAAACAGAATAAAATTAACAGCAATATTTTTACTCTAAAACAGCCACAAGATGATTGCATATTTGCAAAACCATAGTATTTTATTTATTTTAGAGTTTTTTTATGGGGGAGGGAAAGAGAGAAAGAGAAAAGAGAGAAAAAATGTGAGGTAGAGATACACACAGAAAAGACTAACTGTATAGCAAATTAAATGGTTTATATAATTTTATATTTGAAATGTTAAATTTCTATTATAGTAGTATATTATTGCTGATGATTTAAAATTAAAGTTATGCTTTAGGAATATCATTTTTGTCACGTTGATTTAATAGAGAATGAAAATGAGACACATAGATATGGAAAGTTTTAGAGCTATAAAGGATGATACAGATTGTCTAGTCAAATTATCTAAATGTTTAGATGTCTCATAGAAGATACCTTGGAGAACAGACTTGGGATAGGGCAGTTTTTGAAAATTCTATTTCTTTTTCTTCCTTCCCTCCTTCCTTCTGTCCTTTTCTCATGATTTCTCCAATTGTACATATATAATTCATATATATATACATGATTTAAAAATTTATGGCTGTGTCTAGTTTATTATTATGACTTTATAGAATATTTATTCATCCTGTTCATTTGGGTCTTTTCACCATGTGAAGAACCGGAATAGGTAGAGAAGGAGAGGGATAAGACTCTTGCTTTGCAAAACTGTGTCAAGAGAGATCAGAGTGAGTGAACAAAGAGAAAATTGAATACAAATTGTACTAAGTCCTATAAAAGAAATAAGGTAGAGTACCACGAGGCTGATTTACAGAGGATGCTTTTGGAAGAGGTGAGCTGGTTAGAAACCTCAATTCCATATTTGATCTTTATTTCCCTTTGTTTAATAATGAAGCATTTTCAAGGAAGATTATGTCCGGAGTCTTGTGAGCCCATTTTCCTGTCTCCAGAGGAAGAGAGGGGATTGCTTTGCTTTGTAATTGTGTAGCAAGGGATAAAATGCAGGCTACAGAAACATGGTTTTGTTTACCATAGCAAATAAGCTGAGTTTAAACAAGAACCTGCCTAGGGATCTTTCAAGTTGTATATATTATTTGAAGTTGGTTTTTAATTTACTTAAATAAAATCAGTTTTTGTTGCTTATGCCAATGATTTATGATCAGTGGTAAACTCTAGAATAAAAATATAAAAATATTTACAAAAATTCAGCAAGAACTTTTGAGGGAATCCATATTGAATTTATATAATTATTGCCAAATGACATATTTTTAATATTTGATATTTCCACTACAAAATTTATCCTTGCACTTACAACATTCTTTTTGATTAAAACCATGTTTTAATCTATTGCCTTAAAATGTATATTTTATGTTAGTTTTGACTTTAGGTATGTATGCAAAATTCAAAAATTATTTTCACATGATACTGTCATCCCATTGCTCACGATTTGTTCGAGCAGGCACCCCAGTAATGTCTCCATTGTGAGACTTGTTACTGTTTTTGGCATATCGGATATGCCACAGGGAGCTTGCCAGGCTCTGCCGTGCTGGCTCCATACTCTTGGTAGCTTGCCGGGCTCTTCGAGAGGGGCGGAGGAATCGAACACGGGTCTGCCACGTGAAAGGCGAACACTCAACCGCTGTGCTATCGCTCCAGCCCTAACATAATATAATATTCTTAATTCTTAAATTAAGATTGATTATATATGTATCTGTGTATATACAAATATACATATATATATACAAAAAATCTGACAATCTCATAAAGTCTTCTAATACTGATTAAATTTTATATTTTGAATTAGATAATTTTCATATGATATGTGTTATCTCATTTCAAATTTATTCTTTTAAAGTATTCTTTCTTAAATAGGCTGAAAATATGACCGGGGATTAAGTCATGATAAAATCTTAAGCATACATGTTAATAAAATTTTAAACTAAATTAAACTACTATGCAAAAACACTCCAATAAAATGTAATGCGTCACTTTTTCTATTTCTCTATTTCTTTAATACTGTATTCTTATATGCTTAGGACAAATGAAACACTATACTTGCTTATCTTTTACTTCTGTTGAAATTTAGAAATCATCAGTATATTAATAAATAACAAACACATATGTGATGTTTAATAGCATAGTTTTATGATATCTTTGTTCACGGGATAGTAGAGTTATAATAAGTTCAAAAATATTTCAAGGGTCTCATTTATTTTTATTCTCTGAGGCAAAATAAAAGCACTCACTCCTTTACTAAAGCCTGAAGCCGACCTATAAAGTCTTATGGGTCTGGTGCCTTTTTTATTGGTCTATTCAGGATTTCTAAATCTTTTGAGGTGAGGTTGGTCATTTATGCATTCCAGTAAAAGGCTGTACTTACAAATTTATTGGTATAATGTTGCACTTTGTTCTGATACAATACTTTAACTCTTTCTGTCCTTATGATTACTTTTTCCCCCCTCATTTATTTATTCTGGAAAGGTTTGCAAAAATGTTCCCATTTCATTTGTATTTTAAAAATTCAGTTCCCTTCATGTATTCAACCAATTTAAAACATTGATTTTAATGTTACTTTTATTCTTGCTGCCATAGTCTTTCTTTGAAAGTAGGATTTATGGAAGGTTGACCAGAGGGCATAACTTGATTGGAAATAATTTTTTTATTTTTTAAATAATGGGAGGAGTAACTTACACTTAATTGGATAAGAAATAAAGAAATGTCTTCATATCACATATTTAATTTTTTAGATTGGATCTTTTCAAATGTTAGCACTTACATTATTTGATTCTTTTGATTCTTTTCTACTCATTTGTCATAACATCTTGCTCTTGCTTTACGGATGCCGTATGTTACTAACCCCAACTGTGAACACTAATATTATGCTTTTCTCTACTAACCCTGTTTCCTTAAAGAAAGGGACCTCATGGATTTCATTTATTTTTGTTTGTTGTGTCTTATGCCTGGCAATGTAGTGCTCAGGGGGATATTCCCTAGGGTCCTGGTGGGATTGTGCAGTTCAGGGACTGATCCTCGCACTTCGGTGCTCCAGGCTTTAAGACATTTTCTAGTCCATAGAAAAGAATCTCATTGACTTTGAGCCTGTCTCAGCCAATGTCCATCAATTGACAGTACTGTGCACTTCTAAAATTGCAGAACAGACTCAGGTATTGCGGCTTGGTGGGCTTCCTGCATACCACACTGAGATGGGAATTAGAGGGGAACGTGCTCAGCTTCTCTCTAGTAGCAAGTCAATTGGTGTATTTTATATATATATATATATGTGTGTGTGTGTACATATAAGCATATACACACATATATATGACTTTTATTTTGTGTTTCACTTGTTTTGATTTTCATCTCTTTATTAGTGTCTGGAAAGCCTGCTACTGGTTTATGGTGGAAGAGGTGTCAAAATTTCTTCTTTCAGGGTCGATATTCTGAGCCAGCCAAACTGCTCTCATCTGATGGTAGAGTGTTAGGAGTGCTTGTTACAGCTCTGGCTTTTAGTTGCCAGCAGTAAGTGCATGGGACGTAGCGTAGAAATAAAATTCCTATGCTGAAGTCATTTTGCCCTTCATGCGGTGTGGCTGGGACTTAGCTGAAGTCCCCACCCCACCCCCTCCAACACCAATAAAATAATTTGGTGGATTTCTAAAAAAATTGTTTTGTTTGATTATCAACTTAAGCCATGCTGAAGGAAGTTGTAACTACAACAATCAAGTGTTTTTATTTATTTATTTATTTAGTTAGTTATTTTGTTATTTAATCACCATGTGGAAAGTTACAAAGCTTTCAGGCTTAAGTCTCAGTTACACAATGCTCAAACACCCATCTCTTCACCAGTGCCCATATTCTATTACCAAGAACCACAGTAAACCACCCCCACCCCCAGCCCCCCACCCCTAACCCCTACACCTGTGTAGCTGATAAATTTCACTTTACTTTCTCTTTACTTTGATTTCATTCAATATTTCAACAAAAACTCACTATTATTGTTTAGAGTCCCCCCCCACAAGTCGGACCTGCTGGAAAGGAAGCATTTGATAATTTGTTTTCCATTGCTGAGAATAAAGAGATATGAGGTCGTGTGGCCACAATAGTGGCCGTGAGGTTTTGGATTTTTGTATTTTGGTATTTTAGTAACTAAGTCCAGAGAAATTTTCTCCAGAAGTTGCATCATTGCTAGCTTGTACCTCCCTGCTACATTATATTCCACATATGAGTGCAATCTTTCTATGTCTGTCTCTTTCTTTCTGACTCATTTTACTCAACATGAGACTTTCCAAGTTGATCCACTTATATGCAAATTTAATTACTTCATATTTTCTAACAGCTGCATAGTATTTCATTGTGTAGATGTACTAGAGTTTCTTTAACCAGTCATCTGTTTTGGGGCACTCCGGTTTTTTCCAGATTGTGGCTATCGTAAACAACGCTGCAATGAACATAGAAATGCAAATGTCATTTCTACTATACCTTTTTGCCTCTGTGGGATATATTCCCAGGAGTGGTATTGCTGGTTCAAATGGGAGCTCAATTTCTAATTTTTTGAGAATCGTCCATATTGTTTTCCAAAAAGGCTGAACAAGTTGGCATTACTACCAGCAGTGAAGAAGAGTCCCTTTCTCCCCACATCCGTGCTAACACCAGTTGCTTTTGTTATTTTGGATGTGGGCCAGTCTTTTTGGTGTGAGATGGTATCTCATTATTGTTTTGATCTGCATCTCCCTGATGATTAGTGATGTTGAGCATTTTCTCATGTGCCTCTGAGCCATTCGGATTTCTTCTTTGGGGAAGTTTCTGTTCATTTCATCAACCCATTTTTTGATCAGGTTGGCAGTTTTCTTCTTGTGGAGTTCAACCAGTGCCTTGTATATCCTTGATATCAACTTCTTATCCAATGGGTATTGGGTAAATATCCTTTCCCATTCTGTAGGCTGTCTTTGTACTCTGGTCACTGTATCTTTTGAGGTGCAGAAGCTTCTTAGTTTAAGGTAGTCCCATTTATTTATCTCTGTTTTCACTTGCTTGGCCAGTGGTGTGTCAACTTTGAAGATACCATTGGCTATAGTGTCGTGGAGGGTTTTGCCGACCTTGTCTTCAATGTACCTTAGGGATTCTGGTCTGATGTTGAGGTCTTTAATCCATTTTGATCTGACTTTTGTATTTGGTGATAGGTGGAGATCTGAGTCCATTTTTTTGCATATAGCTGTCCAGTTTTGCCAGCACAATTTGTTAAACATGCTTTCCTTGCTCCACTTCACATTTCTTGCTCCCTTATCAAAGATTAGATGATCATATATTTGGGGTGGCGTGTCAGAATATTCAACCCTTTCCATTGGTCTGCAGCTCTGCCTTTGTTCCAGTATCATGCTATTTTAATTACTACCACTTTGTAGTAGAGTTTGAAGTTGGGGAGGTTGATTCCTCCCATTTGCTTTTTCCCAAGAATTGAACAATCAGGTGTTTTAAGGAGAGAAATATTCTTGCAATTAACTTTGAAGCTTCCACATTGTTCGTTTTTAAAAATATACCTATTTATAATTTTGCCTTTTTGACCATATCTTGCTGTGCTCAGGGATTTCTCCTGGTTTGTGCTCAGGGATCACTGCTGGCTGGCCTTGGGGTGAGGGTGGGGATGAGGTGTGGGTGATTGAGCCCATGTGGGTCATATGGAAGGCAAGTGCCTTACCCACTGCGCTATCTCTCTGACCCCTTCCACATTGATTTTGGTTTTTCTTTTCTTGCCTTTTGGGTCACACCCAGCGAGGCATAGGGGTTACTCCTGGCTCATGCACTCAGGAATTACTCCTGGTGGTGCTCGGGGGACCATATGGGATGCTGGGAATCAAACCTGGGTTGGTTGAGTGCAAGGCAAACTCCCTACCACTGTGCTATTACTCCAGCCCTTCAAAACAAACAATACAAAATATACATTTCAGTTCTTCTTTGGGGTAGGGATTGGGGTTTGCGATGGAAAAACTCAAAATATGGTGGTGGGAAGGTATAATGGTGGTTGGATTGGTGTTTGAATGTTAAATGTAATGAAATATTGTGAACTACTTTATAAAATAAAAAAATTATACAAAAAAGTTGCGTGGCTTCTACGTAGAATGACCTCTACAAATATGAGTGAAAAAAATTACCAGGAAATATATTTTCAAGCATCTATTATCACAATATACCGACAGAGATAGGAATGATAAGCAAATGGTATTTGAACCCGATTATTTTGTTGAAGAAAACAAAACAAAGATATAACCTTATTTAGATTATATAGTCATTGATATATATAAAACATATATACAATATATGAAACATATATATAATATAAATAAAACTCATTGTAAACATCCTAAACTATAACAGAAAGATAGAAAGCTTTGTAGTCAAGAAAGTACTTTGACAATGTTACAGGTTAGGGGTTCGTACAGTGACAGCAATCAGTGAGGCTTCCTAGAGCGTCCTGTAAAACTTGCTCTCTGGAAATGATTCCCTGTCTTGTGTCCTTTGTAGATGCTTCTTGGAGTCTCCATGACTCACAGTTGCAGCTCTCGTGTCTGGCTTTGGCATCTGCCCCTCTTGGCTCTGCATGGCCATGACTCCTGGCTGCCCCTTTCCACCCCGGTGACCTGGGTCTTTACCAGGCGCTGTAACCTGCTGCTTGCTTGCTGCTTTTTAGTACTGAGTCTGCGAATTTCCGATCTAAATTCTGCTTAGCCTGGCAGAAACTGCCCGTGGGGACATATGTAGGCAAAGCAAATGGAGGTTGCATAACTCCCATGCAAGTCTTGCCAAATTCAGTTCAGTCATTTGGAAATGAGTTAGAGATACAGAAAGTGAACACTGTTGTTTTTTTTTTTCCTTTAAATCAGAACTCTTAATTTAGTACTTCCAGGGCACAATATGTAAAACTAATGAAAAGGAACTTGATTTTGTGCTTTGAACAAGCAATTATTATTCCCTGATGCATTGAGTAGAAGTGATTAAAATATAATATGTGAATTATTGAGCTGCTGTAAAAAAGATTATTAAAATCAACAGGAAATATGAAATGGAATCATTCTGGACAGAAACAATCAGTAGCAGTAAAGAAGTTTTAAAATTTATGAAATCTGAATTTTGGCATAGTTTTGGACTTTAACTCCTGCTGAACACATGTCTTGAATATCTCTCTGCAATATTCAAGCCTTTGAGATAGATCAGGTTTATTTTCTATCTTCTTGCTTTTCTATATTTTCTTCCTTCCTCTCTTACCCTTTCTTCTCTTCCTGTCTATAACATTTGCAAGCTGAATATATGTATTATAGACAGCGCACTGAGGCCCTCAGTTTTCAACACATGCTGTAACCAATAACTTAGAGAAGAGTCTTATGAAAGCAAAAGTTATTAAATGGGAAAACTATTTGGTTCTAAAAAAGAGATTTTTTAATGCTTTTTGGGTCACACCCGGTGATGCTCAGGGGTCACTCCTGGCTCTGCACTCAGGAATTACCCCTGGCGGTGCTCAGGGGACCATATGGGATGCTGGGAATCGAACCCGGGTCAGCCAAGTATAAGGCCAATGCCCTACCCGCTGTGCTATCGCTCCAGCCCCCCAAAAAGAGATTTTTTAAAAAAAATATTAAAGATGAAAAGGTATCTCTAATGTGAGAACTTTTTTCATCCCAAGTGGTAATTCGCCATCAGAAACAAAATAAAAATATGTCATGCTCTATGAATATTATAGTTAATTTACATCTGCACCTTAACTTTAAAAATTATTTGGCACTTTATGAAGTGTATAGATATATCCAATTATCTTTTCCATTGCTGGGGATGCTGGGGATTGAGCCCAGGTCAGCTACATGCAAGAAAAGCACCTTACACTCTGTGCTTAATTATCATTTTAATTTACATTTTTACTTATTTATTATGTTGAATATACTTTTATTTTCCTATTTTTATCTGTATTTTTGTCTAAGCACTTATTCAATATTTTTGTTGATGTTTTATTGGACTAATTAAGATCCTTTATGTAAATTGGATACACATCTTTTTAAAAATTATTATTTTTTTATTGAAACAACATAAGAGCAGTTACAAAGTTTTCGGTTTAAGTCTCGGTCAAACAATGATAAAACTCCCGACCCTTCACCAGTGCACATTTTCCACCACCAAAGATCCCAGTATCCCTCCCATCCTGCACCCTCCCCTTACCTGTGTGGCAGACAATTTTCATGTTACTCTCTACTTTGATTACATTCAATATTTCAAAACCAAACCTACCATTATTATTTGGGATTTTACCCCAACACTCAGGTCTGCCGAAGAGACAACATTATGCAATTTGTTTTCTATTGCTGATTATGAATTGCATATGATGATGTGTGGCCGCTATTGTGGCCGCGTGATTTTGGAATTCTGAAGTTTTAATAATGAAATCTGGAGGGATTTCTGCCAAAATCCACTGGTTCCAAGCTTTGTTTCTAAGATCATGGACAATAAGCAGCTCGATCAGCAGCCAGAGGGCTCGTTTGTGGACAGCAACTTGGGGTCTTGTAGGAGTGGGGGGGAAGGGCTGGCACCACCCCCATCCAATGAGGCCCCACACTCCTCATCACTGTGGGCCCCTCCCAGACTGTCCCTAGCCTCTGGAAGATGGTGGCATTGACTGAGCCACCAGGAGAAATAGGCCAATGCATGAAACCCATTTCCACCTGGGGTGGTTCAGTGCCGGTAACCTAATGTGTATTCCGGACGCATTTCTGCCAAAAGCTGCATGTTTGATATTCAGCATTACAATGATCAATCACCCATCCCTCCACCAGTTCAACCCTTCCACCACGAATACCCCATTATCCCCTCCTTTTCTATTTCAGTCCTTATCCTTGACTCTACGGCAGACAATTGTTCAGATACTCTCTCTATAGTTTTGGGCATTGTATTTTTCTTGGGTATGCTCATCACCATAAAAGCCTACCTTCTAGGGGCAGATGCTAGATCATCTATTTTCCATTGCTCACTTTGTATATCAGGAAAGGAAAAAATAGTCCTAGTCCTCACATACCAGAGCCATGTTTGTAGAAGCTCATGGTCACCAGGATTCCATCTGGAGAAGGTGGGGAGACTGCATCTGCTCCATCTGGGGCACCCCGGTGTTATCAGCTTGGTTTGGGGTCCGGAGCATTCTCTGGTGTTGTGGTGCCCACCGACCAGGATTCTTCACTCGGATACACATCTTTTATCTGATATCTGTTTTGCAAATATTTTCTTTCCATACATGACTTGTCTTTTCATTTTCCTTAGCCTGTCTTTGAAAAAGTGAGTTTTATTTTAACAAGTTTATGCATATTTTATCAATGATTGGTATGTCTCCAACCCTATCTAAAAACCTTTGCCTTATTTAAATTTATCTGTGTTTCCTCCTTTGGAAGTTTTACTGTTTGAGAACTCAGCTTATGAAATATTTTTACCACTTTAGAAAAAAACTGCAATATTTAGATAAGTCAAACATCGCCATATGATCCAGCGATCTTAATCCTAGATATTTGCTCAGAAATGAAACATATGTCAGTACACTGTTATATGCATAAATGTTTATAACAATTTTTTTCACAATAGCCCCAAATTGGAGTCAGTTCAAGTATCCACCACAATGAAAATAAACTATGGCGCACTTACATAGCACAATAAAAGAAAAAGTATCAACTCATCTATGCAACACCAAATTGCAAGTCCATGCGCTGTGGTCAGGGAAAAAAAAAGCCCACAAAACTACATGTGTTTATTATACTAACTTGACATTTTAGAACAGGAAAGAATTTAAGTGTAGAAATTATATTGTCAGTTAGCAGGGACTAAGAATGAAGTAAGGGGATTGGTTACAAAGTGTGGTGTGAAGGAACGTTTTGGAGAAACAAAGATCACTGGGCTGAGAGTGTGCTTCAGCTGTACAGCACTAGCCTTGCACATGTCTCTTCAGTTCAGCTAAAGGAAAAAGAAAACATGGAAAAATTCCATTTTCCAGAACTTATATAACTGTCTATGTTGCAAAACTCTCTCTAAGCTGTTTCTTTGAGAAAGGAAAATTTTCCTGTATATAATTTGTAGGTGGGACAATCTGAAAAAAACTAACATTTTTGAGGATTAAAACTTGGGCCATAGAGATGGCACAGGAGTCAAGTCCCTTGTCTTGAGTGTGGCTGGTCTGGTTTAACCCCTGGACCCTCCTAGTCTCCTGAGCACAGAGCTGGGAGTAACTCCTGAGGACTTCCGAAAAAATGAAAGAGGTTCAAACTTTTGAAATTTTTATACATTTTATTTTCATTAAGTGGTTCACAATAATTCATTACAGATAATATTCAAACACCCACCCAACCAGCAAGCATCTTCCCACCATAATAAGAGGGAAGTATGTAAAGGTTGTTGATTTTATTCTGGGACCCTTTAAGCCCATACATAAGAGAATACAAGAAAGTATGTTAAAACCAAACACGTGCGTGCTGCTTTAGGTACAACAGTGTGCTAGAGTATAAGAGGTCGTGCAGCTGCAAATGTGGCCGCGTGCTCTTCTGGGAGCTTTGTTTTATAGTCTCTTGGTCTTGCTGCTGATTAGACTACATGGCGCTGGGGGTGAGAAGGTTCAAACTTTTGAACAACATGTTTCTATTCATAGATAAAATGGAATCTTTCTATGAATCCATTACTCACGAATTTCTTTTTTTTTAAAAAAGAAACTAACAAAGATATATCTTTTCTCCAGGAGGTGATGACCTACAAATCAATCCTGGCTCTGAGAGGTGTACCAATAGTTTGTTTTAGATATTTTTTACCTATTTAGCAGGTAAAATGAACAGTTTATGTCAGTGTCTCAGGCTAGAAAAAAATTAGACATGCTGACTTTTTGTGTTCTATTTACTTGAAAGAAATTGTCTGTCCAATACTTGCTTTCTTGAAAATGAATCTTCGCTCTCTGGTCTCTCTCTTCCGTGTGCTATAATATCTGTCATTCAGTTCATCTTAAATGAATGCATTTGGATTTCAACTGTACTTCTTAAAGACTCTAACTTCCCAATTCATATTCAGTATGATGAGTAAACAAAAATGCAAACCTTATCAAGTTTCCACCACATCTTGAATAATTCTTCCATCTGCTTTTCAAAAGCTTTTGGTAACATGGCTCAATTTTTTCCAATATTTCAATTTTTTTCTTCATCAAATAGGTACTAGAGCAGTTGCTTATTTCAATATATTATTTAAAATAACCACAATTCTCTTAATTCTAATCATAATACTCAGTCAGAAACTAAATATTAAGAGAAAAGGGCTGTAGAATAGTCAAAATATTTCTTCTATCACTTATTCTATATTTAAAGTTGTTTTTATTTATTTATTTTGTTTATTATTATTTATTTATTTCATTAAATTTGTTTTTATTTATTTATTTATTTTGAAGATCCACTCTCAATCAAGCATTGCCCCAAACTTTCTCAGAATCTAAGCACAGTGACCACCTAGAAAAATTTTCACATAAAGGAACTTTAGAAGAAATCAAATCGTTAATTAAACTAAGGACTTTGAACTTGTATGAGCCAAAAATATGATCATGTGTTTTTGACTTAACTAGGTAGGACATTATCATAATTGATCTTATCAAAAGTCTAAATGGGTGTAAATTGCTTCACTTAAAAAAAAATGAGAAAAAATTTGAATTTACTCAAGCAGTTGCTGAGAAAGGAATGAATGAGGGAGAAAAAGTTTTAAGAGTTAGAGGTTGGTCTGGGACAAGGGTTTTGAAGCAAAAGAAAACTCCCTACATTATTAATGACTGAAAGAGTGTAAACAAAAATGATTTAAGAATTTTTATAGATCCTGGGGGCTGGAGCGATAGCACAGCGGGTAGGGCATTTGCCTTGCACGCGGTCGACCTGGGTTTGATTCCCAGCATCCCATACGGTCCCCTGAGCACTGCCAGGAGTGATTCCTGAGTGCAGAGCCAGGAGTAACCCCTGTGCATCACCAGGTGTGACCCAAAAAGCAAAAAAAAAAATAGAATTTTTATACATCCTGTGATTATCAGTCTCATTACAGATTTTATATATAACTTCCATTGTGCATATATATATGTATATCTATATGTTTCTACTAATATTTTTATTACTTTTTCTGTTTGCTTCTTGGGCCACTCCATCTGTGTGTAGGGCCAATAACTGACTGTGTGCTGCCCAGGGATCACTCCTGGAGGACTTGAGAGCTCATTTAAGGTTCCTGGTACTAAAATGAATTATTTGCTTGCCAGCATCTTCCCAGCTATACATACCCTCACTCTGTCCCCAACAATTACTTCTTGAACCTTCAATCAGAGTCTGTTTCTCAGAACTCTCTTATGAGAGTGATGTTTACCAGAAACCAAGATTCAAAGACAATATATGACTTCGAATCATCATTGGCTGGAGGGAAAATAACTGTTTCTGGAGGAAAGATAAAAGTGAACTGAAAAAATCAAGACAGGATCTCTGGCTAAAAGCTGTGGATATTTGACTTTTACAAAAGTCTAGAGAACATGGAGATACTGAGGTATCTGTCGAACAAGAGAAAATATTTGAAGAAAATGCTTCTAAATGTGGGGACCTCCTTACCCATATCACTAACACAACAGAATATAAGTTATTTTCTTTAGTCATTACACTCTTAGAGCAATAATGAATTGAAGGTCGTGTATTAAAGGAAAGACATTATTATCTTCTAAGAAGTTTCAAATAAATTCAAAACAACACCCCACCCCCCAAAATCCCCACCTGACTTTTAAAAATGTTGAAATAATTGATTGCATACCAGGACTTTAATAAAAATATATATTATTTGAAAAAAATTTTAAAAGATTAAACAGTGTAAGCTTCGTTCCAGTTACCTTAGAAGTTACCATCTTAACCAATGCTTAGGAGTCTGCATCTTAACCAACGCTTCTTACAGATTCAACACAATTGAATACGGATTCAAATATTATCAAAATTACAAATATATTCTTGAAGGAAATAGAAAAAGCATTGCTAAATTTAGTATAGAGTAACAAAAAATCCCCAAAATAACTAAGCAATCTGAGAAAAAAAAGAAGATTGGATGCTTTATATTTTCATACTTTGAACTATATTATAAAGATATATTAACAAAAAAACATACCGGACTCTGGAATAAAGAAACACAGACAATGAATAGAATTGAGTGTCCAGAAATAAACCAGAAAAACATGGACATTTAATTTATGACAAAGGAACAAAGAGCATAAAATGGATAAAGGCAAGTCTCTTTAACAAAGGGTGCTGGAAAAACTGAATAACCTTACATAAAAGAATGCAACTGGACCACTATCTCACACCATGCATAAACGTTAACTCAAAATGCCTCAAAGACTTAGATATTAAATCTGAAATCATAAAACAAGTTAAAGCATAGCCAAAATTTTCCCCTATTATTCACATTAGAGTTCTCATCAGTGATTTGACTCCATCAACAAAGAAAACAAAAATATGCAAATGAATTAATTAAACTAAAAACTACACAGAAATAAATCTGTCATTAGAACAAAAATTAATATCACTGAATAAAAGAAGATATTCACATACCACACATCTTGCAAAGAACATAAATACAGGACACATATAAAGAACTCACAAAACTCAACAACAACAAAAATCCCAAAATAGCATGAAAAGAATAGGAGAAAAGATGAACCCACATTTAATTACAAAGAACATGCAGATGGTCAACAGGCATATAAAAATGCTCATTATCGCTTATCAGAAAAAGAGCAAATCAAAAGGATCTCACAACTGTGAGAATGGAGACAAACCGGGTAGAACTGGAGGTGATTATACCATGGAACAAGTAAGGAAGTGAAAGTTCTCAGCAGTTGTTGCTCATACTTGTAATACAAATAACTAAAGCAAATGAATGGGCCAAATGGTAAAACTAACTCTTGGAAAAGGTCAAGACTATGGTGGTTTCTAGAAGAAAAAAGAAGTGACTGGGGAACAGGTCTGGAAAACGAATTGTGGTGGAGTTTTGGTATTGGGCGGGTTGAGTCCTGTCCAGACCCAGAGGTGTTAAACACCTTCAATTTTTTTTTTTTGTCTCCGAAGTGATGCTCATAAACCTGGGAGAAGCTCCCTGTAATGATTAGCCAACTATGTCTCGTTCAACGCAAGGAGCAAAGATACAACACAACTCGTTCCCTCCCCTGAGCTCCTGGAGATTCCTGCAATGCTCTGAGCCTTCTGGGGCTTTATGTTTGAGGGACCTTGTGTAGTCTGGAATCGAATCAGAATCAGCCACATGGAAGGCATACACCTTAATCTCTGTACTATCTCTTAGGTAATGCATGTCTTAATTTTTATAATGTTATAAACTAATGGGCTGGAGTGATAGCACAATTGGTAAGGTATTTGCCTTGCATGCCCTCGGCCCGGGTTTGATTGTTCCGTCCCTCTTGGAGAGCCCGACAAGCTACTGAGAGTATCCCGCCCACATGGCAGAGCCTGGAAAGCTACCCATGGGGTATCCAATACGTCAAAAACAGTAACAATAAGTCTCACAATGAGATGTTACTGGTGCCTGCTCGAGCAAATCGATGAATAACAATGACAATGCTACAGTGAATAAACTAATAATAAATTCATAAAAAAGGCAAAAATATAAAAACAAGCCAGGACAAGTGCTGCCAGAAGTGTGCAGAAAAAGGAAATATTTCAATTGCCTGAAATAAATGTTTTTGCATGCAGGAGAAATGGGTTCTATTTCCAGAACCACACTTTTCTACTGAACCCTGAACCAGAGGGAAGTCACCGATCACCTCTCAGTATGAATCCAAACAAAAACACACAAACAAACAAACAAAAGAGGAAGAAATAAAACAGAAAAAAATGAACCTTCTTCCTGGGAATCTAAATTAGTTTAGGTTCTCTGGGAAATAGAATGGATATTTATCAATATAAAATTAGAACCAGCATAATGGTCCTACAACTCGCTTTCTGATATTTTTCCGAAAGACATAAAATATTAATTTAAAGGATATGTGCACACTGTTTATGGCAGTATTATTTGCAATAGCCAAGAAGTGGAAAGAATTCAAAGTGTCCCCTAAAAAGTGAGTGAATAAAAAATATGTATTGAATGGAACCGAAGTGTTAATAGTAAGGGAATAAATCTGAAGAATAATCATAAATGCCAGATGATCTTATGCACATGTGGTATATAAAAAAGCAAAACAGGGGAAGAATGTTTCAAGTCTGACTGCAGAACTAGTTTATCTAGGGGAATAAGGGAGGGATGGCCCAATCAACCGTAATGATGCAGTACTGGCATTTTGCATAGGGTGACAACATTGTGCCCTGAAAAGGTATATACACTATAGGAAAACCAGTGTTATCACAATAAAAATAAATAAAAGCTAGGGCTTACCTGGTTCTGGACTCAGGGATTTGTATTCTGGTGGGACTTGGAGAATCTTATGGGGTGTGGAGGTTTTGAATTCGGGTCAGTCTCCTGCAAGGCAAGAGCCCTACCAGCTGTGCTGTCTCTGAGCCTTAATTTCTGTATTACATTTTTGTATAATTCTAATTATAAAAACATTCCATTTGTCTTTATAAGTTCTAAGTAAATTCCTCTAACATGCTCTACTTCCCTGACTATCCACCAATAAATCTTGCTTTTATTTCTCAAGGTTGATTTCTTTTTCTTCCTTCTTTCTTTCTTTCTTTCTTTCTTTCTTTCTTTCTTTCTTTCTTTCTTTCTTTCTTTCTTTCTTTCTTTCCTTTCTTTCTTTCTTTCTTTCTTTCTTTCTTTCTTTCTTTCTTTCTTTCTTTCTTTCTTTCTTTCTTTCTTTCTTTCTTTCTTTCTTTCTTTCTTTCTTCCTTCCTTTCTTCCTTCCTTCCTTCCTTTCTTTCTTCCTTCCTTTCTTTCTTCCTTTCTTTCTTTCTTTCTTTCTTTCTTTCTTTCTTTCTTTCTTTCTTTCTTTCTTTCTTTCTTTCTTTCTTTCTTTCTTTCTTTCTTTCTTTCTTTCTTTCTTTCTTTCTTTCTTTTTTCCCTCCTCATTCTTTCTTTCTCTCTTCTTATTCTTGTTCTTGTTCTTCTTGTTCTTGCTCTTCTTCTTCTTCTTCTTCTTCTTCTTCTTCTTCTTCTTCTTCTTCTTCTTCTTCTTCTTCTTCTTCTTCTTCTTCTTCTTCTTCTTCTTCTTCTTCTTCTTCTTCTTCTTCTTCTTCTTCTTCTTCTTCTTCTTCTTCTCCTCTGCGATTTACAAAACTGATCTTAATAGAATTGTTTCTGGTGTACAATGCTGCAGTACCAATCCCACCACCAGTATACTCAGAGTCCCTGCTTTCCTCTGGCCTGGCTTCTTGGCATGGACTTAAAAAATTTACATTTTTATGTAAAAATATGTTCTAATGTAATCTTTGCAATATCTATAATGTGTATGTATTATATGTGTAACTATAATGTGCATGTATTATAAAATATAAAATAAAATTTATTGACAATTACCATTTTAAAGCTTCTGGTAGGGAGGTAAAAATGACACCAATAGAAATTAAAGTAATTTTAGTAACTGGAAATTCACAACTTGAAAAATATAGGAGAAAATAATACTATTAGTACAGGGGACTCTCAAAATTTATTGTTTCTTTCTGATTTTTTTTGATAAGAGAAATTGTGAAAAAGAATATTTTGTGATATTAGTAGGTAAAACTGGGGCATTGTGAAGAATTGTGAAATGCAGTAAATAGGTCATCTGGATGCTGGATAGCTTAGAAAATTTAAAGAATAAACATGATGAATTTTAACAATACATTCTCTTGATAGATCCCAAATTAATTTGTTTAAAAATGTTGACATTAAGTAATAAAAAGAAGTTTCTTAGAAGATGACTACATACCCCAAATTTTAATTCATAATTATCAATTCTTTCATCACAGTAGCTCACAATAAGGATGTGGAAAATAATGAGTACAGAGTATTTTTTTGTTTTTCTGTTGTAACTTTGCCTTATTCCAAAAGCAGGATATTTGAAATGTGTTCCCAAGAGGTAGGACAAAGTAAAATATAGATTTACAAAGCACTTCTGCATCTTTTGTTGATTTGTTTACTTCCATGCATTGCTGGAACATCTGAGAACTTATACTTTATGAATGAGAGCATGGGAGACAATCCACAGGTTAACCCTTTCAATTGATTGAGGGTTGTCCTTAGCAGTACTATAATGTACAATTAGCTTCTTAGTGAATTCCTATGACTTTGAAAAAAATTCCTAGGCAGCTAGGTAGACAGGTGTGGCAGACATTTCAGGTGTTCAATATCCAGGACAACTGTTCATTGCAACTTATAGTTGCAAGTGTTCACCTGAAAACAGGTACACCAATAATGTTGATTCTATTTTTTCTTCCCTGAGGTTCAGTTTTCTCATTCTACAGCAGTCCCTTAATTTCACTATTCCTTTTTTTCTTATTTAAAATAATGAATTACTTCACCAAATGATTGCTTTGCTCATTTATGCCAACGTGAAGTTCTTCATAAAATGTGGATGGTTTTGCATGCAAAAATAAACTCAGATGTACTTTAGGTTTTAATTAATGTTCAGTATGTTACATTTTCAAGAAGTCTAAAGCTGTGACTCATTATTAATTTCTTAGTTTGAATTGCATGTCTCATTATACTCCCAATAAAATTTAATGTATTTTGATAAGCATATTAAAGGTGATGTTATAAACTAATCCAGTGCATTTTATTAATTAAAAATAATCTATTATTTTATGTACTTGGACTGGATTCTTAGTTTGAGGGCTTTGATTTACTCTCCTGGAACAAAATTAATTCCAATATACCAAAATGATTCTTGGAAATTTAATAAAGTGAACTTATACCACGGATAAGTCTAGTTTCTTTCATCTAATTTCATTTGTAAACCAAATGAAATTTCAAGTTGAAATGAGTGTAAAATAATTACTCATTAGACAGTTTAAATTGAAATGAAAAACTAAGATGGTACAGCAAGAGGAAAAGTTCTCTTTAAAATTACATTGACTTTGAACTGGGCTTCAAAGCTTGTTAAGGAAAGAGTGGCATCGATGTGGTGGCTGGCACTGGTATAGCGATGGGTAGACTGGGATCAACTATATTCATTGACTTAATAATAATGGAAGTCTATACCAAAACAGAGAAATCTGAATCAAGGACACATGGAGTCATTCAGACGATTGACACAAAACTTCATGTCCAGTGATAGCCAAAAACAAAATTGGACTAGAAGGTAAGAGGAAGTGGTTTCTCATACTATAGTCTGGGGAATGTCTCACTTAAAATAACTTTCCCATCTTTAAATCTCTAAGATGTTGTTATGCATCAAAGGATACCTTTTCTTTCGATTCTCCTGTGTCTCTCATGGTGAGTTCATGGATTCTTCACTTAGTAAGAATTACTTGTACCAAATCCTACATGGATTGTGCTTGGTCACTCTAGAAGGGTTCTACAGAGAATTGAAAACTCACAATCTAATGGCTGATAAAAGCAAGCAATAAGATTGGCTAATTCTGGTCTTCCCAGAGCTTTGGGGATACCTATTGGAGTATACACTCATGAGGTAGTAATACTCATGAGTATAGATTTCCAGAAATACTGCCGGGGTTGGCTTGCTACTTAAATCCTGTGACATATGCCACACATCTGGGTTCCTCTGCCGGTACCTTCATGCATGAGGCCTGTCCGAATGGGTGGAGAGGGGCCTCGAGCTGGCTGTGGCTAGGTTCCGGTGGTCTTTGGCTGCCAGGAGCTCTGCTTGGGGTAGGGAGGGAAGCTGGAGAGGAGCCCCGGGGAAGACAGCCAGGCATGCGGGCAAGAGACTCTCTGCCAATCATTGGCTGGTCCAATGGTAGTGGGTTATCAGAACTTATTAATGCTAGGATCACTAAAGTTGGAATGAACTTATATACGGGATATATATATATATATATATATATATATATATATATATATATATATACGTGTGTGTGTGTTATCAAATTGATGTAGAGTATATATGGTGGTGACCAGTGGCTATTAGAGGAAGAAAGTAGGGAACAATTATTTCAAAAATATAACTTCTTAGTCTTTTTTTCCACTCGAGGAACCCCAGAGGGGCCGGGTGAGAGCTCTCCCCGCCCCAAGGGATCCAGCCCCAGCAGCCAACCTCCACTACTCAACCACCACCACGCTCCAGGCCACTTTCCACATGCTCAGGCTGAACCTCACACGTGAGTGATATTCCTAAACCTGAACATATTCCTGGACATATCATAAGACACTACCTACCAATTTTCCATAAAATCATAGAGGGAAATATATGTATTTTAATATATATAAATATATTATATTTATATGTATAAGACGGTATATATATGTGTATAGCTATATACATATGTATATATATATATATATATATATATATACACATACACACCTCTTAGAGAGCCCAGCAAGCTACCAAGAGTATCCTGCTCACACGGAAGAGTCTGGCAAGCTCCCCATGGCATATTTGATATGCCAAAACCAGTAACAATAACAGGTCTCATTCCCCTGACCCTGAAAGAACCTCCAATTGTTGGGAAAGATGAGTAAGGAAATGCTGCTAAAATCTCAGGGATGGAACGAATGGAGACATTACTGGTGCTCGCTTGAGAAAATCAATGAACAACAAGATGACAGTGACAGTGACAGTGATTATTTTTAAAAATTTTATTGAATCACCATGAGATAGTTTGTGGGGTCCCATCCTGTCCCGCAGGGAGGACCCTTCGTGGGGCTAAGGAGGGGACGTAACCGAATGAACAGACGCAGAGCCAGAAGGAGGAGGAGAGAGAGAGAGAGTTTATTCACAGCAGTTACAATACTTATACCTCTTGGTGGGAGGGGGTGGTATGCATGCTTGGACCCCCACAGGAACAATAGTAAGATGTTGATCAGGCATGGCCGTTGGCTAGTGAGACAAATGGTGAAATGATAAGATCACAGGAATCCCAAGCAGCCTCCGCTTGACTAGACGATAAGAGCCAAGCTCTGTAAGATGGCTCCCTACAATAGTTACAAGTTTTTATGTTTGGGTTACAGTCACACAATGATCAAACACCCATCCCTCCACCAGTGCACATTCCCCACCACCAATATCCTTGGTATACCCCCCTTCCCACCCTCCCCCTGCCTCCTAATACACTTAAAATGACTAATTGATGCTCCTCAAATTTGACTTTCAAATTTGATCTCCCATCTACTGATAACTCACTTTGTACTTGATTACTGAGTTTCTTTCTTTTTTCTTTCTTTTTGGGTCACACCTGGCAATGCACAGGGGTTACTCCTGGCTTTGCACTCAGGAATTACTCCTGGTGGTGCTCAGGAGACCATATGGGATATATGGGATGCTGGGAATCGAACCCAGGTCAGCCTTGTGCAAGGTAAATGCCCTACCTGCTGTGCTATTGCTCCAGCCCCTGAGTTTTTTAATTTAATTGCAGAGCTGTGATTTATTAAAGTTATTGATTATTGAGTTTTAACCATATTATATTTTAGCACTAACCTCACCAACTACTGTCAACTTCCCTCTACTAGAAGTTTGAGTTTTTGAACTTTCATTTTAGAAAACAAGTGAAGTAATTTATATGTTGTAATCTTTATGCTGCTACAAAATAAACATTTTTATTAAAAATATTCTTTATATTTTGTCACTGACTAAGGCATGATCTAAAAATTTTGATCTTGAATATTTCCTCTGTCAATTTATGTTCACATTAAGAAGTAATGGCCTTGAAACATCCTCCCCTTGAAACTACCAGTCATTACTTAAGTATAGTTTGGCAGGGTAGAAGCCTTACCTCCGAAAGAGATGTGATGACATGCCAGGAGCATAGTGAGAGTCGTTAAGTGAAAAGATCATAAAAGATTCGAGAAATATGTTCAAAAATGAAATAATTTTATCAATCTTCAGTTGAAATGAGTTGTGCTTTTTCTGTCTTCCTCCCTGCAGTGTTTTCTCTCAGGTACCTTTGAGTTTCAGAAAATGGAGATGGAGATGGGAGCATCATTGATGTGCATTTAGTGGAACATATCTGAGAAGTTTATAATCTTGTGCATAGATCAAGCAGTTATTGTCGCCTCTTTTAGCATAGAATTTCAACCAGCACACAGCATTGGGAATACCTGTATCATGAAGAAACCAGATTTTGAATTGAGTGAGAAACTGAAGTTTGTAACAAATTGTTCCTTGTTTCCCCCACATCCACATGTTGAAGCCCTACTTCCAAATGTGGTGATATTTAGAGGTAGAGCCACTGGCAGATAATTAGTCTTAGAAGAGTGTTGGGTAGGTATCCCATGATAAAATTAATGACTTTAGAAGATCAGAATCAGTGATTACATTTTATTAAATAAGCACCCAAGTACACCTACACACATATACCCTGTGAATATACTGATATTATCGGTATTACCTCACCATATTGAGAAGATGGCATTCTGCAAACTGGTGCCTCAATCTTGATTTTCCATTGTCCATAACTCCATATATGTCTTCTGTTCAATTCTTTGAGTCTAGAGTATTTCTGCATAGCTGTCCACATGGATAAAGGCAAAGTGCTGTACTGAGCCAGATGTGAGTTATTAGAAAATGAGATTGTGATCAGATACGTGCAACTGAAATTCAAGAATTATTTATTCTGAGAATAGGGGGGTTGATTAGGTCACACTTGGCAGCACTCAAGGACTATTCCTGACTCTGTGTTCAGTACTGACACAGGCAATGCTCAATGGACTCTCTCTCTCTCTCTCTCTATATATATATATATACATATAAATATAAACATATGTATATATATACACCAGGCTGGTGACTGCAGCCACATGCTGGGCAAGCATCTGACCTCCTACACTATCTCTCTGGTCTCATGATTTTATTCTATTAAACTTGTTTCCTCCAAATATGGACTAAATCAAAAAGAAAAAAAAAGATCCTGCAAAAACACTGACTTTCTCCTTTGATGAAGACCACATGAAAAGTGATTTATCTTCATTCTCATGTTTATCTTAATTCTTATGTTTTGTCTTAATTCTTGTGTTTTCAGATATCAATGTGCTAGTACTACAAATAGCAAGACTTCCCATGTGTGCGCCAACGTGTCACTTATCCAAATAGATCAGACTTCAGAGGACCTGAGCATTATGTCCTGTTTAAGTCTAACATTTTCATATAAAACCCTATGTAATCTTGACACATTAGAGTAAAATGATTTATATAAGCTAAGTATCCATGCCTACACTATCTTACAACAGTAAGAGTTGTGTTACAAAAGTGATTTGACTATACAAATATGTAGCTCAGTCTCAAAGTGACAGTTGAATCTGACAGCTGCCAAGCAATAAAACTCAAAGAAATTTAAAACCGTTTCTTTATACTCATATGAAAGCAGAGCAACTTTTTGGGTTATTGTTGTTAAGACTTTTATTTCAATCATTAAGAAACTAGGAAGGTGTTAAACCACCTCTAAGGGAAATCCAAAGAAAATATTTATAAACCTGAAATATTGAGATGAATATAAAAATTAAGTTAACCTTAGCTTCATTTACAGCATCACTGTATCACTGTATCACTGTCATCCCATTGTTGTCTATTTACTCAAGAGGGCACCAGTAACATCTCTATTCCTCCCAGCCCTGAGATTTTAGCAGCCTCTCCTTACTCATCTTTCCCAATGATTGGAGACTCTTTCAGGGTCAGGGGAATGTGACCTACTGTTACTGTTTTTGGCATATTGAATACGCCACGGGTAGCTTGCCGGGCTCTTGGGGAGGTATGTATATATCTTTTACTGTATTTGGGATATGAATACTCCATGGGGCATTTGCAAGGCTCTCCTGTGTGGGCAATGGACTCTTGGTGGCTTGTCAGGTTCTCCAAGAGGAAGAACAAGGCTATTAGATGTCTAATAGATGTCTGGGTGGAGAAGGCCCAGTCCCAATCTGAGCAGGCTTGGAGATCTCAGTCCTGGGTCCCACACACCTGGGTTCCTCTGCTGGTCCCTTCATGCATGAGGCTCGGTCCGAACATGATATTTATTTATAATGGGGGAGAGAAATTAATTGAACCTCTAGTTTTTTATAACTGCAGAGAATAATAATTTTTATATTTCTATGAATTATCTTGAACTTAGAGTTATAAAAATAGTTCCAAAAGAATCAAAATGATATAATACTGAAGAATTTTCCTTTAAACCAGGTAAACGGTTTCTGCAAAGACATAGATAGTATTATTTCTGTGTAGCTGTACGATCTGTGTTGGAAGTATTAAAGACAACTCTAACAGAAACCCTGTCCTACTCTGCCCTGTTCCTCCTTTTCATTTCTCTCCTCTTCCATTTATTCTTCTTTTCATTTATCTCTCTTCTTACCTTGTCTAGTCTTCTATTATAGCTCAACGAAAATGGTTACAATTTTATAAAGTATAGTATAGATTGTTTTATCAATGTTGAGCAACTTTAAAGAAATGAATGTACTTTATATGACTTAAATCCAAATCATGAACAACTTTGTAACTGATTACATGCTGATTCACTAATAAAAGCAACCAACCTACCATAAAACAGTTCTATATGTCTCTAAGTTTAGTTATTTCTGAAATAAGAATTATATTCTTTATAAATTATGGGCTAGAGTGATAGCACGGTGGATAGAGCGTTTGCTCACGACTAACTCAGGTTCGATTCCTCCATACCTCTCAGAAAGACCGAAAAGCCACCAAGAGTATCTCGCCCGCACGGCAGAGCCTGGCAAGCTACCCATGGCGTATTTGATATGCCAAAAACAGTAACAACAAGTCTCACAGTGGAGATGTTACTGGTGCCCACTTGAGCAAATTAATGAACAATAGGATGACAGTGCTACATTGCTACTAGACATACTAAATTATGCTATGTCTCCTTTGATGAAGCATTCAGAATAAGAATTGAAGTGAAATGAAGAGATCACATATGTGAGAGGTAAGACAATATTTTATAAATTAATAAAAATACATAACTCATAGGGCTGGAGCGATAGCACAGCAGGTAGGGTGTTTGCCTTGAATGCAGCTGACCCGGGTTCGATTCCTCTGTCCCTCTCAGAGAGCCCAGCAAGCTACCAAGAGCAACCCGCCCATACGGCAGAGCCTGGCAAGCTACCTGTGGCATATTTGATGTGCCCAAAACAGTAACAACAAGTCTCACAATGGAGATGTTACTGGTGCCCGCTCAAGCAAATCAATGAATAACAGGACAACATGCTACAGTGCAGTGCTACATAACTCATAAAGGATGAGTTTACTATCATCTTATAGAAAAGAGAGCACAGTGGGTAAGACTTGCACATGCTCGAAGAAGATTCAATCCTTGGCATCACATATGGTCTCCTGAGCCACATTGAGTGGTCCCTGAGGCTGGAGCGATAGTACAGTGGCTAGGTCACTTGGCTTGCATGCTCCAAACCAGGTTCAATCTGCAGCATGCATATGATCCCCTGGGTGATCTCTGGGTATAGAGTCAGGAGAATAAGCCCTTAGCATTGATAGATGTGACCCTGAAAATATGAACACAAAAAGTCAACCCTGAGTCTAGAGCAAGGAGTATACCCTCAGCATTGCTGGTTGTGCTCAACATACCAAAAGGGGAACAAAAGGATGTTTATGTACTTGAATGCATTCAATTCATATCTCTGTGACAGAAGATACATTACAAAAAATAAGAAGATCAGACAGATTAGAAAATGATGCTGTGATTTATACCCCTGTCAACTGATATGTACTCAAAATGATGAATGAATGATGAATAATGGAAACAATAAAACCAATGCAATAGAGAAATTGGCTATGATCTAAATTCAGTGAGGTTGTATTTTTTCACGACCAATAAGCACAAATAACAACAAAAAGCTGAATCCATGCACTTCTTTATGTGCTATCAAGGGAATTTAAATGAAAACACAGCTTGCATCCTTTAAGTTGGCAAGAATCTACTAGCAGCCTAAATTAACCACATTGTCCTGTCATCTAAGCCAAAGTGGGACAGAAATGCCTGAAAAGCAGAGTGACAGGAGAATTTGTTGACTGTACAGTGACTGTATCTGTCCTAACCAAAACTGGGAATAAGAATTTTGTGTGTCCCTTAAAGTTGAAACTTTGTAATCCATTGGAATCCACTCCAATCCACTGGACTCGGAATCAACTAATGCAGAGTTGAGCAGAGTTGTTTGTGTGAACCAAACCAAAGCAATATCATTTTCTATTTTTATCCTGAATTATTTACAGTGGCCAAGACGTGGAAACAAACTTTGTGCCCATCAACAGATAAATAGATAAAGAAATTATGGGGAATATGCACAACTGAATACTATTTAGTATAAGGAAAGATGAAATCTTGAAGTTTGCTACCGTTTGGATGGAATTTTTAAAAAGGGGGGTTACTGGAGCAATAACACAGTGGGTAGGCTGTTTGCCTTGCACGTGGTCGACCCAGGTTTGATTTCACAGCATCCCATAGGGTCCCTCGAGCACCGCCAGGAGTAATTCCTGAGTGCAGAGCAAGGAGTCAACCCTGTGCATCGCCGGGTGCATCATCATCATCATCATCATCATCATCATCATCATCATCATCATCATCATCATCATCTAAAATAAACATACTAAGTAGGGTGAATAAGTTAAACACAAATACTTATTTCACTCATTTTAAAAGTGTAAGAAAACAAAGTGTGGAATAAACAATCTCTTAAGGAACAACTCTGAAAACTGTCATCTGAGGGTGTGGTGCAGCCAGTTGAATGGGATGGCCTCTGGAGACAATAGCGGAGGGATCTTGGCACTCTGGTGGTAGGTATAGTTTAGTGGCACTCTGTTTTTAAATTAGTGGCATTGGGTTCTAAGAGACAAAGAAGCAGTGATATAAATTTAAAGAAACAACTTAAACCTAACATTTTACAACCAAGTTAATTGGAAAAAAGTGAGAAAGAAATAGTCGTATATATTTCCTCTCCTACATTTTGCTTAAATGGAACTTGACATATATATATATATATATATATATACATATACTATAAAATCAATGAAAGAAATTAAGAGGAAGCAGAAATAAAATACTTTACTATCTTCATCCAAATAGTATATTTATTTGAGTTCAAGTTAGTAGTTTTGAAATCCCTATAATCAGTCTAGATAATTCTTAAAAACAGAAAATAAATGGGGAAAATAACTCTACAATAATGTATAGGATGATCTTTTACATGACAGCTTGTAAAATACTGAGAACAAGAGCAATACTATATATATATTTAATGATGGCTAATTGTGACTAAAAGCTTGAACACATGTGCAGAAGGTATTTATGCCCTCTTTAGGAAGTCGAGTCATCTCTGGGGAGAGAGGATGGGTTTGATATAGTGGGATACAGGAGGCATTAATTCCTTAATGGTCCACTAAAGTGATTTAAGTAAAGAAGAAAAAAATGGTCAGAAAGCACTATGAATAATGCATAAATGGGTATTCATACTTTCTTAATCTTTGGTTTACATTGTTTTAAATAAAAGAATAAAATACAGACATGGCAAGAGCGATGGAATGACCTAATGTTCTGGCCTGAATTCCACAAATAATCCTATTTTGCAATGGTCAGATTAACGTTTAGGATCACTGTATGTAAAATGGCTTCTCAGGACAGCTCCCATACTTCTGATTTGTCCATGTTTTCTAGGTACTGTGAATCCAAGAGCTGAAATGTTCAACCTGGCAGTTAGACCCTCCATGATCAGCCCTCCTCTGAACACTTGCATTGTTTCCTAGGTGATGAATCTGTTTTGACAAAAATTCTCACTGGTTTTATAGAATTAACATTTAAAAAATTATTATGACTTTTGAGCATTCTGAGACTGTGTGCACCCAGGTAGCTGGGAATGCACTCTGTGTTTACATACAGCTTCCCACATGATGCTTAATTTTTTTGAATGAAATCTCTTAACATATATATATATGACATTCAAAGGTTTTATATAATCATTAACCATTGGTAGGTTACAACCTGTGTGCATGTACAGACAAAGGATGATTGACAGAAGGTTAGGATAGAAATAGTTGGATATAACACTTGGATATGGTATATCATTTATGAATATAATACATCATAATGCATCTTTTTTGGATATAATATATTATTTAGTCTTTAGCATTGCAGATAGTAGAGACATGTGCCAAATAGCAATGTGCACACTTGTTGTGGATATAAATGCTGTAAAACAATATGGTTATTCTTGAAACACAACCATTCAACAAGCTGCATTCTGAAGAACTAATATTGAAGATCCCCAAGCCAAAACAGGATTGAAATGACCGCTAAAAGTCTGTGCAATTTTGTAAATATTCCTAACTCAGAAAGATGCTCCTAGTAATAGCACAACTAATAAAGCAACTTAGAAATTAATTTTCTAACAAATAAATATATGTTTGAATAAATATTGGACTTACAAAACAGCTTAAGTTTGGGACTTAGTGGATGGTATGATTGAGATTGCTGAGCCACAAAGGAAAATGTGCAAACATTAAGGAACCTACGGCACAGTTTTATGCAACAATGCTTCCAAGACAAAGAGCTCTGGACTAGCTGAGTTTGAGAAAAGGATGTGGGTGAGGTGGAATTACAGAGTAGTCGATGTTGCCATGATTGTCTGCATACACAGGGAGCATGTTTTGAGTTGGTACCTCATTGGATTACAAAGCATGGTTGCTCCGATTTACTAAGGTTATGTTTTTTGTTATCAAGCTATGTGAAAGCTTCTTATGACTGCTTTTTTCTTTTTTCTTATGTTTGGATTCCATTACTGTTTTACATTAGACCTGAACTTTGAGGAATTTAGTTTATGCATAATGCTTTATAAAACATAGTTAATTTCTGTGTTTGCCTTGTGTATGTATCTCAACACAACTTAACATATCCTTCCTAGCTTTTGTCTTAATAAAACAAAAAAGTCAGATTACTTATATGTACATTTTTATAGTCTTTGTCTCTAAAAAATATATAAAAATACAAAACAAAGCTCCTGGAAAAGAGTGACACAATTTTTCCCGGAGCGCATAATAAATAAAATAAATAAATAAAATTAAAAACCTCTATTTTTATTTTTATTTTATTTTATTTTTTTTACCCTCATGGCAGAGGCTGGCAAGTTACCCATGATGTATTTGATATGCCCAAAGCAGTAACAACAATGTACTCTTTGTGTTCCTGGAGCGAGCAGACGCCATCAGGCTAACCTAGCACTCGATAGGAACAAATGAAGATGTTACTGGTGCCCACTTGAGCAAATCGATGAACAACGAGATGACAGTGACACAGTGATACGATGATATGTACATTGAGAGTAGGAAATAGTAATATGCCTTTTTTAATTTATTGAGGTAAAATTACTGTAAATCTCACAATGAGAGACGTTACTGGTGCCCGCTCGAACAAATCGATGAGCAACAGGATGACAGTGACAGTGACAGAGGTAAAATTGTTTTATTAGAGCATAAGTGTTAACATGTTTTAGAAGCGCAGTTTTATCAAACCACAATCATCAATAAATGCCAATATCCCTCTGCCACTGTCCCTGAACTTGGGTAAACACAGTTCTGTTATCAGAGTCTAATGCTTTGCTTTCCTGAACTTTTTCTATTCCTTTGGCTTATTTCTTTATATGCTACACAGGAGAGAGACAATCTAGTATTTTTTTATCCTCTCACATTTCATTGAGCAGACACCTAAAAGTTACATGCAATTTATAGCAAAATGCAGAATTTCATCTTTTATAAAAGAATAATAGTCCATAGTGTGCATCTACTACAACTTAATTTCCTGGGTCCCTTTCCTCCTCCAGATCATAGTCTTTTTATTTTTATTTTTACTTTATTTTATTTTGCTTTTTGGGTCACACATGGCGATGCACAAGAGTTACTTCTGGCTCTGCATTCAGGAATCACTCTCGGCAGTGCTCAGGAGCCCAAATGGGATGCTGAGAATCCAACCCAGGCTCGCCGCTTGCAATGCGAACGCCCTACCCGCTGCACTATCGCTCCAGCCCCGATCATAGTCTTTTTAAATTAGCGTTTTCATGTTCAGGGAATAGATTCCTAGGGGTAAGATTGTTGAATCCTATGGTAGTTGAATATTTTATGTTTTTGAGAAATCATATTGTTTCCACAGTCTTTGTCAGTATAATTATACCAATGGTGAATGAGAATTTCTTTTTCTCCTGATCCCCAATTCTTTGATTTGCATCTACTGGATAACCTGGAGCAAGAGATATATTTTTCACATGCCTGTTGGTCATCTAATTGTCATCTTTGGAGAAATATTTATTCAGGTCTCCTCCATCTTTTTTTCATGGGGTATTTGATCCTTTATGTGGAGTTTGGAGTTTTCTATATATTTTCTATATATATCTATATACAAAGGATGCCGGCCCTTTGTAAGATATATGCTATGTGAATATTTTCTCCCACTCCGTCAAGCTGTCTCTTTATTGCAGTGATAGTTTCTTTGACCACACAGAATCTTTTTGGTTTGATGTAGTCCCATTTGTTTTAGTATTTTTGCTTTCTTTGCCAGTGGAATTTAATCACTGAAGGATCCACACAGTATCGTGAGGTGTTTTCTTTGTTGCAAATTATGGACTTAGATCTAATATAGAAGTCTTTTATAGTATATATGGATTGGCAGTTTCCCCTGGATCATTCATTTATTGATGTAGTTAGCCTTCCTTCTTTTTAGTGTTCTTTGCTCCTTTGCCATAAATTAACTGTCCAAATATCCAAAGATTACTTTGGGGCTTCTAGTGTTCTTAGTCAGTCTGAATATCTGATTTTATTCACAGTCTTTTAATTACTATAACTTTATAATATAGTTTAAATTCAGTGAGTGAGATTTTTGCCATCTTTTTTCCCCTCAGAGTTGCTTTGGTTATTAGGGAAGGTTTTGTGGTTTCATACAAACTTTAGTAGTATTTCTTTATTTCCTTGAAGAAATGATATTGAGATTTTGATAAGAACTGCATTAAACCTGCATAATGCTTTAGTTAGGATGGTCCAGTAATATGAATTTTTAATAATAAAGCTATTATTTTTAATAATAAAGCTAGGTTTTTAATTATAAAGTCTAAGGTTAACAGAAACTCAAAAGACAACTAAATTATAAAGTATTATTGTCAAGTAAATGTTAAGTTTATCTTTCCATGTAACATAAAATTGTGTTTCTAATTGCTCTCATAGCAAGAAACTTATCATTCATTAAGATTCATTGAGTACATTTTACCAAATCTCCTAGGCTGACAGAATAAATGTTTTTTGCTAATATGGTGACTGATGATTGATAATAGTCGTCGAATGTTTTGCTGCAAAGTTACACCACAGAGACTCATCTTTGGATAATAATCAGTCATAGCTGTAACAGATTTTTACTTTATAATTTGGGTTGTTCCACTGAGTACACTGAGATATTGAGCTGATTATAGGTAAATTATCATTCTGTCATTTGCTTTTTTAACTGTGTGGGTGAATAGCACAAACACTGAATTTTTCTTAAATTTAGACAATTCTTTTCTAGTCTATCTAGTACTGTCTTAAGAGTTTTAAGATATTCTTGCTAAAAATACTGTCAAATCTTCTTACAGATGTTAAAAAAATAAACACATTCATGATGACACTTTTACTCCATTCTATTTGACAGTACAATTAAAGTAAGCTGAGCATTTTATTCTATGATGATGTAAACATTTAACAAAATTAGCATCTTATAATTTGACCATAGATTTTTCTCTGAGCATGTTTTATGAAGCATATTACTATAAAGTGAGTTAACTGAACTGAAAGAATATATTTCTGATCTGATAATCAAATATTTTGAACTTTAGGGCTTTAAGATTGTTAATATATTTTTAGCTTTGACTTGATAAAGAATATTCAACATTTCTGAAAATAATCTACAATTTATCTGATAAGAATCACAATTTAAAATATCTCTAAAATCATAATGTGACAATCATTTTTAATTAATGAAAGTCAAAATATGTGTGTCCTGCTAGTATCCATTTTTCAAATTATATAGTGCCTTCAAAAATATTGATTATAAAAATAGACTTGCAGAATTGAAATTACTTATCTACTTTGTGACTAGTCAGCTTAATTAATAATCTTCTGTGTTTGTAGTAGGTTATATTTCTGAAAGTATTTCTGGTGTGGGTAATATTCAGCATTTTTTCACTATAATTGCTTTATTTCTAAAATTAACTATTGATACCAAGTGTTGGTGAGGATGTGGAAGAATCTGGATTCTTACCCATTGGTTTGGGAAGTATAAAATGATGCATTCTGATGGAAGAGGAGTGGGTGTTTTACAAAGTTATTCGTATACCTTCCCTATGATACAGAAATTTCACTCCTGGGTACTTACTCGAAAAATATGGCCATGTAATGGGTTGTCTTAAAATATTTATATCAACTTCATACTGTAGTATCCTGATTTGGATACAGCCCCAATGCAGATTAATTAGTTAGCAAATTATACCTTACATATAGCAGGAGGGCAATTCAGTGAAGAGAACAATCAAACTACTTATATGCACAATAACAGATATGAATATATTGAGTAAAAGAACAAAACAGGGTACATATAACATAAATCCAGTTCTGTGAACTAGTAGCACAAACTAATCATGATAGAAACCGTAAGTGTGCTTGCCTGTAGAAAACAGGGAATAGACGAGAAAGGGACCTAAAAAACTCTAAAGTGATGGCATCGTTCTTGAGCTTAGAGTGGTAAATACATGTACAAATGTATTTGTCACTAGTCATCAAACTGTGTATCAGCACAAATGAAACATGGGATTCAATAAGAATAGTAAAATGATGTGAAAACAAAATTACTATTTTCTTTTCTTTTCTTTTCTTTTTTGCTTTATGGGTCACATCAGGTGATGCACAGGGGTTACTCCTGGTTCTGCACTCAGGAATCACTCCTGGCGGTGCTCAGGGGACCATATGGGATGCTGGGAATCGAACCTGGGTTGATCATGTGCAAGGCAAATGCCCTACCTGCTGTGCTATTGCTCCAGCCCCCAAATCACTATTTTCTATTAATATTTGAAATGCTGGCTAAGAGTTCATTGAAAAGAACTGCCAGAAGGACCCAAGGATGGACTAATGGCAAGAGCCCTGGCCTTGGAAGCATCAGTCTGTGAGCTGGATCCCCTAACTGCCCCCACGAACCAAATGCAGTCCCAGGGGCTGCTCGATTATCTGGGACTTCTGGTGCTGCAATAGAGTACATGATATCTGGCTAGCAAACACCATGACCTGGAATATATTTGAGCTCCATGGTTCGATGTGCATATCCAGTGAGCAGTTTACAAACACCATGTATAGTGTGTCCCCTCGTAAGCACGGAGCCAGGGCTGGGCAACACAACCCTGTGTGCATCCTCCGTCACTGCAAGAGAAATTACAGAGATGAGAAGGAAAGAAAGATGTCACCTTGAAAAAGAAAAGAAACAAAATGACTGTTGTGATCGAAACTCCTTTTCATCCAAGGGCAACTGTGGTGACAGTACAACTGGATGTCTAAATCAAGGCGCTTCTGTGAGCAAAAGTGAAGATTAGTCATAGTTTTCCTGTATACAAGAAGGAAATCATCATTCTTCTGGGGAATCAGGAATTATGTTGCCTTTGTTAGGACTCATTTTGTAGGCTCACTACCAGATTATTTGAGGTTTTTGAAAAAATCTAAAACAGGGTAAAATTATGAGGAACTCTCAAACCCAGTATTCACAAGTGATAGGAGATTGACTCAGGTACAATGAGGGCTGGAAAACTTACAGTTTTGCTACTAAAATAATCAAATCAGTTTTATTGGGTCTCTCATTCAGAACTTTATATCTCATGAGACAGATTTGCCTGATTGCTCTCTCCACATATCACTGTCATTGTCATCCCATTGCTCATCGATTTGCTTGAGCGGGCACCAGTAACGTCTCCATCGTGAGACTTGTTGTTTCTGTTTTTGGCATACCGAGTAGCCACAGATACCTTGCCAGGCTCTGCCATGCGGGCAAGATACTCTCTGTAGTTTGCCAGGCTCTCCGAGAGGGGCGGAGGAATCGAACCTGTGTCAGCTGCATGCAAGCTGAATGCTCTACCCACTGTGCTATCACTCCAGCCCCTCTTCACATATAGACATGATATATAAAATTTATCATAGCATAGGGCACGGGGTAGGCATATGAATAAACTTTTTAAAACAGCTCCTAGAATTTTTCTAGGAGGCAGTTAGAATTATTTTTTTTCTCTTTTTTAATTGAATCACTGTGAGATAGTTGTAAATCTTTAATGTGTGAGTTTCAGTAACACAATGATCGAACACCCATCCCTCTACCAGTGCACAGTCTTCACCACCAATATCCTCTGTATCCCCCCTCCTCAAACCCTTTACAACCCTCCCCCCCTGCCTTCATGGCAATTTCCCCCATACTCTCTACTTTTGGTATTTATAGCTTGCAATACAGATACTGAGAGGCTATCACGTTTAGTCCTTTGTCTACTTTCAACACACATCTACCTTCCCGAGCAGTCCCTCCTACTGTCATTGACTTAGTGATCACTTCTCTATTCCAGCTGCCTTCTCCCCCAGCTCATGAGGCAGGCTTCCAACTACAAGGCAATCTTCCTGGCCCTGTGTCTACTGTGCTTGGGTGTCAGTCTCATATTATGTTATTTTGTATTCTACAAATGAGGGGGGGGCTGGAGCGATAGCTCTGCAGTAGGGCATTTGCCTTTCACTCGGCCGACCCGTGTTTGATTCCTCCACCCCTCTCGGAGAGCCCGGCAAGCTACCGAGAGTATCAAGCCCACACGAGCCTGGCAAGCTACCCGTGGCATATTGGATATGCCAAAAACAGTAACAATAAGTCTCTCAATGAGAGACATTACTGGTGCCCGCTCCAACAAATCGATGAGCAATGGGATGAAAGTGACAGTGACAAATGAGGGCAGTCAAATAATTATTTTCTAAGTAGGATTGCTTTCCAACAGGCAGTCTCTCACCCCTCAATCCACCTTTATTACGTGCTACAGTTTTACCCCAATTTAGACTTTTATGAAAACACCCTTTGGGTGGAATGATGATTACCCAAAACCAAAACTCAAGCAAATTTGAGTCTAGAGAAGGTGACACTGGACTTGAACTTTTAAATATAAGTAAATAATATATGGGTAGGGAAAGGAAAAAACAGAAACATGTTCTGGGCACATGAAATATTATGCGGAATCCCCAAATAGCATGGTGCTTTCAAAATATTTCTGAAGACATGTGTGATGGGAGAAGGAATAGGGATAGTGACATGCGAATGTTCAGCGGGCTGATGGCACTCACCAGGATAATTTCTAGTCCCATCCATGTAGTAGTGAATTACATGGTTTCACCATTTCTTAGAGTTGAGTAGTATTTTATTGTGTTGGAATATTGAACTTACAAAGCTGTATTAATGGCAGTACTGCCAATCACAGTGAATAATACATATATTATATATATATATATATTTTAAAGATATTCAGAAGCTGGAGAGGTAGTACAGCAGCTAAGCCTTTTACATGACTGAATTGTATGTGATCCTTGGCACTTTATAGGTATATGTCCTATAACATCCGTTAGCATCCAGGAATTGTCAGAACCAGGATAATTCTTGAACATTTGTGGGTGTGACCTCAAACAAAAAATAATAATTTTCAGTAAATTTTCTCTTTAGATCTCTTGGTTACATGTTGAGAGGTGTCATAAGTGCTTCATTATGCAAATTTATGGGCAAAATAGATGGAAAAGGCTCCATAAACTCCACCCCCCTCACTGAGACCCCACATATTCATAGATTCAGGAAAAACAGGACCCAGGTAGAAATCAAATGAATATGTCCCTTGGCTAGATAAGTTAGGTGACATCTGCTCAAACACCATGTCGCACACGGCAATTGCACAATGGCACACAGTCCACAACATGGAAAGACACATGTGACATTAGTTCTTCGTGACTGCTCAGGCCTAGGTATCCTTTCCCTAATGCTGGTCAGCTCTGATGCTGACCACCACTGCTTGACAAGTGGATGGACAAGGAAGGAGATGCAAAGTGATTTTCAAGTTTCTCCGGTTAAAATATTGTACATTTTCTGAGGACTTCTTTGGACAATCACACCTAAGTCCTCAGCTGCCCTGCTAGCAATCTGACTGCCCCGGCCTGAAATACTGCGGGGGTGGGGGGGAAAGAAGCAGCATCCATGGAAGGGATGAGTGGAAAAGTGTTGATCCCTGCAGGTGGAAGGAGCAATGGGCACATCCTGGGATGCTTAAGGCCCCAAGTTCAATCCTCAATGCCACGTTGTCCTCCTGAGTGGACTCACTGGGGGCCCAGCGCTGTGAAAACTGAGCAGCACATCTCACCCTGGACCATTAGGTCTACACTGCCAGCCAGAGTCTCCTGCTCCGAGAAAAAGAGACAAAAGAGAGAGCACTCTTCTTCACCCCAGCTGCCTTAGTTGCAACACCCCAGCTCCAGTTAAGAAACACCTTCAGCATTCCCAAGTGCTGGAAACCATGGAAAGTAATGAAGCGAGTACTTTTGAAGTCATTTATCTTGGAAATGACTTGCAATGCAGTAAGAGATAACTAGAAAACAAGATGGCAGAATTGAAATTCTTAGAAGAGAAACTGGACCTAAGTTTAATAAATGAAAGGTCAGAAACGTATTTTCTTGGGCTAAGTCACTTACTTCCTAACTTTTTAGGAAGTTCTGGACAATGGCAGCATTCAGCATCAGGGGGTACAGGTTTTCTGGAAGTGGGGCATGAACTGAATCTTCTGCAATGAGCAGTTTGGGGCAAGGTTGGCATTCCTTCTACAATATTTCTACAGAAATTTTCTACAGAAATTTCTACAGAAATATTTTTCTTTTTAAAAACAGAAAGATTTTGGAAATGTTGATTATGTTTTAGGGGATTTATTTATATTTTATGAAATTTGGCCTCTTAATGAACACTCAATGGAGACATTTTATGGAAACATAATATTTACTTCCCCTGATAATCTGTTCTATAAATTCAGCCTTTCATTTATTGCCTCATTGCCTTTATCTATTAGTCACCTTGTTTATTATTTTAAAGCCTCCATTTAGCACAGCTTTTGTTTGGAAACCAAAGCTTTTATGACGATCACATTTTACAGAATTAATGAGCGAACATCAAACCTTTCCCTAAAGGTATTTAAAGCAACAGGTTTTATGTCAGCAATGAGCAAGCGTCATAACACAGCGCCCCATAGTCCAACACCAGGAGTATCAAGATTTTCTATTGATATAGAATTTTTTTGATAGGTCGTTTGTTATGATGTACAGTTTCCTCATATCACAGATGCTCCATGGAAATCTCTGACTGGGAAGTCTGGTATTTTCAAGCATACGGGCCATGTGCCAATTCCCTCTCAGAGGCTCCGTTCTCTCTGCTAGTCTAGAAAACAAGGCTGATGATGCCCTTGAGTCTGCTATGTGACCCTCCCAAATGTCAAGTCTTCTGTCCTCCCCCTTCTCTTCCTGCTCGCCCATAAACCACATCCCCTGGGCACTGGTGCTGTTGTTCAACCAACTGGAGCCATTTGACACAATCCTCACTTCCAGCGAGCCCAGGGTCAGGCCAGAGGCTATATGATTGGCCACGATTCCTTTAATTCCCTGAGCTGATGGAAAGAAAAAAACAATAGAGTTCATTAAAGATCTACTTGTCTTTATTAAAAGACTAATAAATCAGGCAATATCCACATAGCAAGTGTAAAGGTACTATAAGAAATTGGTGCCATGCAAGTTTTATCGTCAGAAAAAGGACAGTGTGATAAGGATTCTGTAGTACTGTAGTACCATCATCCTGCCATTCATCGATTTGCTCGAGTCGGCACCACTAACGTCTCCATTGTGAGACTTGTTACTGTTTTTGGCATATGGAATATGCCACGGGTAGCTTGACATGCGGGTGGGATACTCTCGGTAGCTTGCCAGACTCTCCAAGAGGGACGAAGGAATTGAAACTGGGCCGGCTGCATGCAAGGCAACCACCCTAACCACTGTGCTATTGCTCCAGCCTGGATAAGGATTTTAGCAAAGTTAAAGCCACTCTCCTCAGGCAAAGCTAGAGGACGAATTTTTCTTGCCAGTAATCTCTCTAGAATAGAAAAGAAAAATCCAGATTTATTCAAATTATGGGGATTGGCTAAAACTACCATTAGTTTAGGTACTAAGTAAGCCTTGGTGGGTCAGAGAGGAAAGATTCCATTTTGGGACCATTATTTTTTCTCCTATTTTTTTAAACAACCCTATGTTTTTTTTTTTAAAAAAAAACAACATAGAGTTGTTTATGTTCTTTTTATGTTCTCCAAAACTTTTTTGCAGATAGTTCTATAGAGTAGCATATTTTATGAAAGGATTCCTAAAGATAATTTAAAATCTGCATGATAGCATTTAAAAATTCACCCTGGATATTTCACTAGTGGTGCTAAGGAAACTGTATCACTGTCATCCCTGTTTTTCGTTGATTTACTCGAGCGGGCACCAGTAACATTTCTATTACACTCAGCCCTGAGATTTTAGCAGCCTCTCCTTACTGTCTTTCCCAACGATTGGAGGCTCTTTCAGAGTCAGGGAAATGAGACCTATCATTACTGTTTTTGGCATATCTAATGCCCCATGGGTATCTTGCCAGGCTCTGCTGTGTGGGTGGGATACTCTTGGTAGCTTGCCGGGCTCTCTGAGAGGTATGTATATACCTTTTACTGTATTTGGGATATGAATACACCATGGGGAGCTTGCAAGGCTCTCCAGTGCAGCAATAGACTCTTGGTAGCTTGTCAGGTTCTCTAAGAGGGAGAACAAGGCTATTAGATGGCTTCTGGGAGCTTGTTCTGATAGTCTCTGGATGTTGGCCGTTTGTGGGATTACACAGCGCTGGGGGCAATTTGTGGGTGTGGCTGCCAAGCTGGGGGTCTGGGTGGAGGAGGCCCAGTCCCAATCTGAGCAGGCAGCCCTGGGTCCCGCACACCTGGGTTCTTCTGCTGGTCCCTTCATGCGTGAGGCTCCTCCAAAAATGTGGAGAGTGGTCTTGAGCATGGCTGTGGCTAGGCTCTGGAGGTCTTCAATTGTCAAGGCTCTGCTTGGGACGGGGAGGGAAAGGCAATCTGTCCCCTCCGAGGTGCCCCAGTGAAGACAGTGAGGCATGGGGGGCTGGAGGAGGGAAGAGACTCTGTATTGCTCTCTTTCAGGAGCTTGGTTTTATAGTCTCTGGATGTTGGCCGTTGGTGGGATTACATGGCGCTGGGGGGGCTAAGGAAACTATCTACTTAAACATGACTGTCTTAAAAATATTTATTCAATTAAAGAACTAAAGTCCACTACTCTTTCCTGTATCCTCAACTACCTTTCCCTCTCTTTTCTTCAGTAACTTTAATTTTATCATCAATTTGTTAATAATTTAATTTGAATAGTCCATTTCGGTTGGGCATTCTCCTTTCATGTGGCCGACTGGAGTTTGATTCCTCCGCCCCTCTTGGAGAGCCTGGCAAGCTACTGAGAGTATTGAACCCTTGAGGCAGAGCCTGGCAAGCTACCTGTGCATATTGGATATGACAAAATCAGTAACAATAAGTCTCTCAATGAGAGACATTACTGGTGCCCGCTCGAACAAATCGATGAGCAACGGGATGACAGTGACAGTCCATTCCTCAATTTTGTATCCTTTTATTGCACTTATCTGATACTTTTTCTTTATAATTTATCCTGGTGTCCCTTCCACTCTATTTTTCATTCCATGCTATTTTTCGTTTCTTTTATATCTGAATCATATTCCATTGGAATACATATCATTCCTTTACCCAGTCATCTAGGACCTGGGACACTTTAAGTGCTTCCAGATCTTAGTTATTTTCAGTAGTTGAACTGGACTTTTTTGTTATTGCTGTTGTTATTGTTCATAGTATCTTGAAATGTCTATCCTGGACTTTACTCTGTGCCTTTGAAAGAAATTTTAATCATTTTCTGTTTTTTATCATTAAGTGTCTCTCTCTTCTTTGGGAAATCCTACTTATAGTCCAGAGCTGCAGTCTCAGCACCCAGCACCTTGTTTTACATTTTCCAAAGTCGAGTATTTATTCAAGAGTAACTACTGAGGCAATCAGCAGAAGGGTGCTGAGACACCAGTGTTAGGGGTGAGACCAAGGGATCAACTCTCCTAGTTCCCTTCCCATTTAGTCACCACTTTAAATTCCAGACTCCTCAGTCTTCAGATTATAGACTCTCCTTATTTCCCTTTATCTGGGTCTACTAGGTAAAACGTTAATTATAATATAACTTAGCACGTTTTAAGATGCTACTTGAGGTATTTTGCAAACAGTGTTAGCTCACTTAGCTTGGATCTTTCCCTTATTTTGTCTCAGCATGTTTATTTAGAATTAGACCACATTAAAACTACCATTATCATTAGCTACTCAAAAGATTTACGAAGATCTAGAAATAATCTCTATTAATACCTAAGACACTTAGGCTTTCTTGTTCGGAGGAAAAGGGGAAGGATGAGAGTTAGCTTTTCATGAAAATGGAAACTTCTAATAACTTCAAATTCTTTTCGCTTAGTGCATAGTCATTCTCTGTTAAATTGTTTGTTAGTTTAGAGTTTAAAAAAAATAATATTCACCTTGGAACAATTTGCGATATGAACATTTCTGATCAAGGGGAAAAAAAACTGTGAACCCAAGAATGACTGAGATGTTGGAGAAAGAAGAAAAAAAGCTTAGTTCGAGTCGACTGTAGCTCCTAAATATTTTCCTGATACTTTAATTTTAGGGGAAAAAATGGAGATGGTAAGCATGCCTCTTAGGGTTAGTTGCCTCCCAAATGGTCCGTCTTTGCTCAACAAGATCAAACTAGGTCTGTCTGTCTGGTTCAGTAAGTGGAACAAGGTCCAATCTTCTTCTGCAGGAGAAACTATTTCTAAAACAGATCAAACAAAGATAACTGTCTTGTTTCCAAAAGCTAAAGTGAAAGACAGTTTCTATTTGATTTATCCTTTCCCCCCAAGTCTAACTTTTGTTTCGGTTTTTGAATAAAAAGGGGGTGTGTCTCTGGGCAAGAACCCATAGGGCATATTTCTTCTCTCTCTCTCTCTCTCTCTCTCTCTCTCTCTCTTTGCTTTTTGTGTAACATCCGGCAATGCCCAGGGGTTCCTCCTGTCTCTCCTCTCAGGAATAACTCCTGGTGGTGCTCAGGGTACCATATGGGATGCCGGGAATCAAATCTGGGTTGACTGGTGCTAGAAAAATGCCCGCTGTGCTATTGCTCCAGCCCCAAAGCTGTTTTTCTTGCATCCCATCTTGTCTTCTGATTATTAACCTTCAGGCCACAAACACCTGGACATCAAGGAAATTCAACACCATTCCCATGACTTGGAAATGCAAATTTTATTTTACTTACTTTAATCTGTTTGTGGTTGTTTTGGGACCACATCCCACAGTGTTTGGAGACTACTCCTGGTTCTGTGCTCTGGGTTAGCTCCTGCTGTTGCTCGGAGTCATGTGGATGGGAACCAATCAAGAGTCTGCAAGGCAAAAGGCAAACACCTTCTCCCCTACACTACCTTTCAGGAAGATGATGATGTTTTATGCACTTTTTTTGTTATTAAAAAAAACTTTATTATGATACAGTGATTTACAGCCAGCATTCAGAGACTATAAAACCAAGCTCCCAGAAGCCTGCAGCTGCTCGTAACATCTTATAACCTAGTTCTCCCTCTCAGAGAACCTAGCAAGCTGCTAAGAGTTTTTCTGCCTGCACGGGAGAGTCTGGCAAGCTCCCCATTGTTGTTCATATGTCAAATACAGTAACAATGCTGGGTCTCATTTCCCTGATCCTGAAAGAGCCTCTAATGCGGCACCATTGGGAAGGATGAGTAAAGAGAGGCTGCTAAAATCTCAGGGCTAGGACGAATAGAGACCTTACTGGGACCCCTCGAGCAAATCAAGGATCAATGGGATGATAATGATAGTGATAGTGGTGATTTACAGTACTGTTAATAATGGTTTCGTGCATATAGTCTGCCAACACCACACCTACTATAAGAGCCTTTCACCATGATCTCAAAGGTCCCTCCTACTCAATTCCCTCTCAATGTCTCCACTCCCCACCAAGCTCAGTTTCCTGGGCCAACTCTCCTTTTTTTTTGCCATGTGCTGCTCCCCTACTGTATATCTCTCGAATGATTTGATGGTTGGGAGGCACACCTGGTGGTGCTAGGGGCTTACTCCTGGCTCTGCACTTAGGGATCACTCCTGGCAAAGTTCAAGGACCTTATGTGGTGCCAGGAGTTGAACCCCTGTGAACACATGCAAGGCGCTGCTCACTGTGCTATCTCTCCAGTTCCTGGAAGAATCTCATTGTCTCAGTCCTTTGCCATTTTTCCTATCAAAGAGTCACAACTCCCCAAGCTGATGACTCAGTGTGAGGGATCATTCAGATCTCAGGTCTTTTCTGCTCTCTCAGAAGAGAGATGAGTTAGGTGAAATCTCCCCATCTCCTTGCTGCCTGCCACAGGTGTTTGAACAGGGGTTCAATATCTCACGCCGTGTTTGCTTTTCAGTAGAATAACACTGGGCACAGCGATGGGGGTTTTCAGAGGCTTTTTGAGTCAGCCCTCTCTGCTCCTTGTGACTCATCACAGCCTGTGGTTCCACAATGCAGCCCCCTGGTCAGACCACCTGCGAGGAGAAGCAGGTCAGTTCAATACTGGAAGAGGAGGCAGAGGTGGATCTAACTCGTTTATGATGAGTTCCTCATCATCAATCTGTGTTTTCTCACACCAGGAATGGTTCCTGTCACTGGTAAATAGTTCCCACTTCAAAATTCAATTTTCTTCTTTAGCCAGAATGGTAGGAATCACCATGTGCCTGCCCAAAAATAAATGCTTGATTTCCTATAGCTATTCATTTCATGTAAGTTTTAGCCCACCTCTCACCTGGCCCATAAACCAGAGTTTGCACAGGGGAATAAGGAAGCAGCTAAGCCAAACGCATTCCTCTGGTGTCTTCCTCTGGACAACTCTAAACTTGAACCTCTGGAAAAAAAAAGCATTTTGTCTTTTATCCACAAAGCAGTAATATTTTATATTAGTTGACATTTCTTTGGAATTACTGCTGTGCAAATTCTCCACATGTATGCTACGAAATTGACTTTTTCTTTGCTAATCAAATGCTGTTTTGACTGTTCATTGAACACAAGAAGATCAGAGAGGTGAGAAATTCCCTCACATGTGTCCTAGTAATTATATAATCCAGATTTTGTATTTTAGTTTCAAAAATCATTGGGAGTATGAGGATGATTTAGATATCCTGTCCTTGATCTTTGAATGTCTAAGACCCATTGCCTATCAGGAAAGACTGGGAAAAGTATTATCATGGGGGAGTTAAAAATATTTGATACCTTTCCAGACCTACACGGCAAAGCCTGGCAAGCTACCCGGGGCGTATTCAATATGCCCCAAAACAGTAAAAACAAGTCTCACAATGGAGACATTAGTGGTGCCCACTCACGCAAATCAATGAGCAGTGGGATGACAGTGCTACAGTGCTATCTTTCCAGACATAGGGGAATAAAATTCTTTCTAATTTCCTTTCCTGGTGAATTTGATCTGGCTTTCTGACCTATCAGTTTTGAAATGCTGAATTTGAAACCTGTACTATAACTAATATGCATTTTCTTCTTTCTGGGAAACTAGTTTGTAATGTGTTTCCATGGCTCAGGTCAAACCACACAGGAAGTTTGCTAATAGAAAAATTTTAAAACAGTAGAGAAGGAAAGCTGGAGTAATTTTCAGTATCAGCATTCGATAATTTTCCCGGAGGACAAATTCATCTCCTGCCATAATCCTGGGGATGTATAGACACAGCTCAAGCTGACTGCATCTGCCACTACTGCAGGCTTTTTACTTCTTAGTATTAAGTATGAAATTCCATAATGTATCATGAGAGTAATTGCAATATAACATCATGCTTGACTGAGGATGTTACAAATAAATAAGCATTTCTTTTTCTTCCAATGGTCAAGTACATATATTTCTGGTAGATATGTTTTCTTATAGTTTCAAATTTATGAAAGAAAGTCATACTTAAAAGAGATCCAGAAGTAAGGTGATCTTATTTTACTTTTCAAAAGTAAAATAATACAGTTTCAATGCCATTAGCCCATTGGGTTCCATAAACACTGTGAATTTTGCTCATGACAAAACATTTGTGTATTTTTATATGTTTTATATATGTAGCCTGGCAAGCTCCCTGTGGCATATTCGATATGCCCAAAACAGTAACAACAAGTCTCGCAATGGGGACATTACTGGTGCCTGCTTGAGCAAATTGATGAACAATGGGGCCGACAATGCTATATTTATGAGATCTTATATGCATGGCATCTATAATTGGTGGACTTACAGCTATTTACATATAGATAAGTGGAAAAACCAAAACAATCAGACACCTCTACACTTTTGTTTATATATATATATATTTTTAGACCACACTCCATACTCTATGCGCAGGACTTATTTCTGGCTTTGCATTCAGGGATCACTCATGGCAGTGCTTGGTGAACCATATGCCATGAGAAGACCAACTGTGGTTTGACTGTGTGCTAACCAGCAAGTACCCTGCCTGCTGCACTATCTCCTGGTCCTAGACACTTGGTATCTAAAAAAATAACAGATGTTATGGAAAACTCATAGAGATTTGTCTAATAAAATACAAACCTATCTTAAGCAAAAGCTGAGTTGCTTATTTTTGCTCAATTTCAATAAAACTGTCCAAACTATCTTTAATTAAATTCATTTTTATTCCTTCTTTAATAGGTGAGTCGAGCATTCCAATTTATATCTGGGAGTACAGCCCAAGGAGTAAGCATAATTTTCTTTCTTGACAAAGAGAAATTGAGCCCTTATTGATAGCAAGTGTCTCCTAGTTTAATATCCCTCCTTTGTCGCCCAATCTAAGAATATAACATGATAAAAATCCTCGTGTCAGTCCTCAGTGAATGCTTTGTATTAGTATGCAATTTGGAATAAATAAATGTAGTTGCTTGTCTGTCTATTTTGCCTCCATAATGTTTTCTTTTAAGGTAGAATTTATGCAGTTCTGAGGATTGAACTGGGGTCCAGACAAGCCAATTAATCCTGTAATATCAATTCAACTCCACAAATTTACTTTTATGGCTATATAAATTAACCGATTGCTGGATCTATAGTCTTCATGGTTACCTGATGCAGTTAGGGAACAAATGATTTTTTTTAAAGAACAAGTCTCACAATGGAGATATTACTGGTGCCCACTTGAGCAAATCAATGAGCAACGGGATGACAGTGACAGTGATGCTGATATACTAGTAATACAAAGCCACATACAATTTCAAGTAAATCAGTTACTTTGAGTTAATCCTATTCTGATAGGAACAATCCTTTTTCCATTTACAATTTCAAGTTCTCTGAGGTTTATATTAGGTAAATATCTTGTCTCCATTATTATTAAGTCCTTGAACTGAATCCAGCTTAACCTTCTTTGGGAGATAATTCTCGACAGATTTTTCACATTTTGCAGATCTTGGGAAATGCTGGCAGTGACGATTTTGGGGCTCTTCTCAGAGATGTTTGGGAGGTAAAGACAGTATCATCTCCGGGGCAAAGGTCAGTTTGCAGTCCATTCTTGCTCACTGGAGTTTTCCTAGTTTGCTGTGGTTCTGGTTGTGGTACAAATGCACTGCTGGCAGAGCACTCTGGGGCACTTCCTGGTCTCTCCCCAGCACTCCAAACTGGGAAAGCAAAAGAAACCAGTCACAGTGGAGTCTCAGGCTGGGTGCTGTGCAGTCAGAAGTAGTGTGCTTCGTTTTATCCCATGGATCTTCTGTGCTTAGTCTGATGCCATGAAACGGTAGCAGGCTAATTTGTTATCATGCAAGCGGAATCAATTCACTGGCCCTTTTCACTTCTCCACCCACTTGTTCTACACAGAACAGAATGTGACATTTTTTTTTAAAGGGGAAAGAGGTCCCTTTAGGGACTGGTCACAAAGCCTCCTTAATCTTTCTGCTTGCAGTTAAGCACCAGAATCACTCATTTTTCTGTTTTCTGTCTTTAAATGGTAAAGAAATATTGTCTAGAGAAAAGCAAGGCAAGTAAAGAAGGGATAACGTTTGTGTAGTCCCAGACGGGTTTTGCAGAGTCAATGCCCAATTAAGTAAAGAAAATGTCAATCATGTTTGGCTCCCAACAGAAAGAAACAGAAAGAAACGTGGATGTTGGTCAATAAACACCTTGCCCGTATTTAATTATCTTCCTTGTTTTTAAGTGAAGAGGTGAATCTTGGTTATATCAATAATTTATCCTTGTTCAGTAACCAGAAGGGCATTTGATAGGTCTCCTAGTGAAGCCAGAGATGCATTTTATTTGTTTCTCCTTTCAAGTTTGACTTAATTGGCCCGTAATCATTGATTTTCTACATATTGACCTTTATCTGTTCACCCTTCTTTGATATCCTGGGTAGTAAACAGTGGCATTTATAAAGATAACTTGTCATTTTGACATATCAAAGAAAGGAGCTAGTTAAGCTATAATTTTTACGTGTCAACATGTGACTAAAAAGTCTCAATTATTTCCTACTTTACATAACACAGAAAGTCTCCAAATTACGGTACTCCATAGCCTGAATTACAATACTTGAAGGGACTCTGTTATAGAAGGTTGATGAGTTGCGAGTCCCTCATTTCAAACACTGGCATATATGGACCAAGTCCTTTTCTGTGGCACTTTTGGTTTTTTAGCAGAGACAATTAGCAAAGTGAAGGGAGGTATCCAAGCTGTAATTTAAACACATCACCTACCCCATAATTGTTTTCTTTTGTCTGAGAAAGAGGGTAATAACTGATAAGTGGACACATCTAGATATATCCAGATCCACAAATACCTAAAGGGCAGGCCAAACTTTACACATAGTATAAAGGAAATATAATGCTCTATTAAAAAATAGACATTGTATTATAATGAGTGAAATATAGTTGATAAGTTGTATTCATATATTTGTCCTCTCAAATAAGATCATAGAATATATATTAATATATGAAGAATATACATTCATATAAAACCTGTTCAAAGGAAAACCTTGGGAAAAAATGTATAGAAACCTTGGGGCCAGACAGATAGTAAAGGGTTTGAAGGAATACATTGCATTTGTTTGACCTTGGTTCAATTTCTTTCACTATGTGGTACGCTGAGAATTATCAGATGAAACCATGTAGGCCCCCAAGCACCACTGGGGTGGCTAGGGTAACCCTTTATATTATGGAACCCAAGGGCCTTCAAATCCTCTGCCTTTTGCATTTAATTCTCTGCCTGTCTGACTCGGAATTGTGGGGAGGAATCCCAGACATCCTCAGCATTACTTGAGAACCTTTCCCTCCCTGGATCCCCCTTCCCCAAATGTTCTATCAACCTTGAACTGCAGAAATAGTACAGGGCTTTAGTCAAGCAGACAAACCCAACCCACAAAGTCCAATGAATCTTAAAAGAGAAGATGGTTACTAAATATCAGTGTCATCAGTATTTCTTTCTAAAACATTGGTGGACGCTTTCTCCTTTGGTATTCAAGATCTGCTTTGATTGAGATTCTTGATGAATAACTCGTCACTGACACTCTTGTTATACTGTGGCCAGGTTTTAGTTCTCATGTGGCATGTTAGCCCTATTTGTTTGTTATGAATTGATTTAGTATGCTTTTTGTTCAGTGACTCTTGGCCAGACAGTAGCTAGAAAGGAGCAGCAGGGCTAGGGAGCTAGCGCAATCGACTGGAGTGTCAGCTGTGCATTCAGCATCCTGGGCTTTGATCCTTGGCATCACATTGTTGGGGAACAGTGTTCCTCCAACGTGCCTGGACATGTTGTGTACTGGTTCCAGGCAGGTGTGGGGCAAAGGATGATGGCAGCATGGAGAAACAACCCCCTGAGGCAGCCGATGGCTGTTCACTTTGTTGGCAGATACACATATATAGAGGGTCTCAGCTTACAAAAAGGTCCAATCACATAAAGTTTACCATATTGGCCTATCACCTCTTCTCTGCTTTGCCCAGGTCCAATCCCAATCAAGGCTAGATGCTGCGGTCTGTTAAGCATACGTGACAGTTTCTGTGTCTTGAGTATATGTGACTAAGAGGTTGAGTGAGGCTCAAGGCCGAACATCGGGTGCTGACACCCTGTTCTATTCCACGTTGCCTAGATACTCCCTCTTGTGAGACTTCGCTTCTGGGCCACTTTGCAAAGTTGGGTCTTATCTGCTCCAGTGCCCGTCACCAAGCTCCACACCACAGGGTTCCTGAGTGCTGCCAGGAGTATCCCCTAGTACCATCAGGTGTGGCCTCAGAAAGACAAAGTAATGGAAAGAAGCTCAAAAAAAAAAAGACAATTGTTTTGTTTGATTTGAATTTACAAGCTGTTTCCTTGTAAATTCAAATCATTTCTATGGTCAGTCAAGATGTGTCAAAAGAAGACACTCCATAGGATCCATGGGGAGGGGAGAAGAGGGAGAGAGAGAGAGAGAGAGAGAGAGAGAGAGAGAGAGAGAGACAGACAGACAGACAGACAGACAGACAGAGACAGAGAGAGAAAGAGAGAGGGAGAGGGAGAGAGATACAGACAGACAGAGAGACAGAGAGAGACAGACAGATAGAGAGACAAAGAGAAAGAGAGAGAGGGAGAGAGAGAATTTTACTTCAGACAACATCTAGATCACAGATGTTTCTGGAGAGGGCATAGTCTGAAGTCCACAGGGCAGTTGGAAAGGAAGGACGGCAGCCACGTTCAGGACTCAAGGACAGGGTGGAATGAGCAGAAAAGAACTTGCGTCTATGTGCAAGGAATGGCATCTGCCTTAGCAGTGGGAGGTGATATGAGAGAAATCCAAGTGGTCTTCACAGTGCTCTGTGTACTCTTGCCCCAGCATGGACAAGCTGACCCAGTAAGTCTGGTCAGAGATACGCTGTCTTGGACACAAGGAAGCCCACCAAGAACCATGAAAGTGAAGGTCACTGCAACAGAAGCCAGCAGACTTCTTTACAGAGATTGGTGTTAGACATGCTGCTGGCTCACTTTAACCTTTCACCTTTCAAATATCTGCCCCAAATCACACTTTGGGTTCATAGTTGGGTTCATATTTTTCAGGGAGGAAGTGCTTAAAAATTTAAAAAAAAATTCTGGAACTGGGGCTGGAGTGATAGTACAGCAGGTAGGGTGCTTGCCTTGCACACGACCGACCTGAGTTCAATTCTCAGCATCCCATATGATGCCTCGAGCACTGCCAGGAGTAATTCCTGAGTGTATGAGCCAGGAGTAACCCCTGCACATCTCTCGGTGTGACCCAAAAAGCCAAAGAAAAAAAATCTGGAACTGAACCAAGTTTACATACTTCAAATTAACAATGACAAAGTACCTAACCTATCAAAGTATTGACCACTTAGAACCACATAGAACAAATGTGTGTGTGTGTGTTTTAACAACATAAGACCCTAAAATATTGGTTTTTGAGCATTGATCTGTTCCTACCTGTAACAAGCACAACAAAACCCTCACCTGGGCAGCATGGGTTTTTGTGTGTGTTAGAAGTCTCTAAAATTTAATTTCTTCCATGATTCTGTCTCTTGACATATAGTGGAATTGAACAGATCAGAAATTCAGTTTCCGTATCGATAGATGGGGGATGACACAATCCATTTTAATTCACTGTTATTTCACCAACAGCTGGCCATGGAACTCTCTACATATACACTAGCCTCTCTGAGCTTTCTCTCTGGTGCCTCCAGAAACTCACTGTGATCATTGAGCATGAGAATTTAAAGCCCAGAGAATAGACTTTCTATGTCTATATACTTTATTGTGTTAAATTTGGCTTTAAATATTCTATAGTTTTATATTTGGCTCTAAATATAACTTTTTTATCACCCCATTCAAGTATGGGACTATCCTAGTAAAAGGTATCATTTTAGTTAGATAAGGGACTAAATTCATAGAAAATACTGATGATTTTGGACCCTGTAAAATGATGAAATGGATTTGGATGTAATAATGTATTCGAATGATAATGATCATAGTACTTTATATAAGGTAAAGTACTATAGTACTTTATATAAGGAAAATGAAGGCTGTGTGAAGACTGTGATACTCAAGAAATTTTGAAGTGAAGTCAAAATTTTACTCTATTTGCCATCCTGCATGGAAAAAATGAACTAATAAGTAATTTTACTCTAATGCAAAATTCTAATTGTAAAGCTTGTCTTTTGTGATATTATTTTAAAGATAAAGTAAATTCCTACCTATTTCCTATTACCTGCAAGAATTGTCTTTCTAATTCTGATTTTCCTATTGCTTGATCCTGTGAATGGACTTCAATATCATCTCCAGATGCATTAGAAGAAAAAAAAATAGCAACACTGCTATTTTTTAAATATATGTGGGACTTAATGAGATTTCATTTGCATTTATATTTGTAAATGTTGAAGATACTAGTTATTAAAATTTTTTTCAAATGGTTTCTGTCACATCATCATATCCTTATGCTGTCTCTCTCTATATATACATATATATGTATATGTTATAATGGTAGAGACTGTAATCAGCTAGACTGTAATTTTTCTTGTTATAGTTATGACAAAGAAAATTTTGGATACAATTGCACTAAAACAAAAAATTTCAATCAAGGTCTCAATGCTTTAGACATTTTTTTTCTTTATGAAACCTAAACAAATCTTTCTCTTTCTCTCTCTGTACCTTTAAGCATTCAGATATATTAGCATGCATAGCATACAGAGCATTGAGTCATATATTAAAATCACTTTCTCAGATAAAGTAAATTGAGCATAGGTTTACCAATAAATAATTCTCAGTGTTTTGTTTAAAAACTATTTTTTGACTCAAATTGCATATTTGTTGGATAAAAGCTGGATAAATGATAGATATAGCTTGCCACAAGAATGTAACATGATGGTTTATTTGAAGTATTTACTTGGTCTTCATTAGTGGTCTCAGAATTTGTGCGATGGTGCTGATTTTACTAAGTGATAATTTTACAATATTGAGAAAAATTGCCATTTTGCTTATAAACTTTGACCAAGGCTATTTAGAAAATTGAATAACGTTTGTATATGTGTATGAGTGTGTGTGTGTTTATTGGTCAGTGGATCTCCATAGGTTATAGAGCATTTCATACTATTCACGTTATTATAGTTTCTCTCTTGGACAGTTTCTGTTGAGGAAGTTCAGAAATTGTAGCTCTGGCCAGCTGACATGGCTGAACACTTCATCTTCCTGAAATACAAATTGCCTTCACTATCATGATGATGCACATTACAAATCAGACATTGCATGTAACTTATTTGCTTCATAATATACTGTTCTAGAATTAAGAGAGTGGTTGACAGTAGCCTCTTGATATATTTTACTTAATTTAAATGGAATTAAACTAGCTATTTAAAACATGTTAATGTATTTGTTGTTCAAATGTTTATTCTTAGACTTGTATACAGAGTTTTAATCCAAGGCTGGAGCAATAGCATAGCGGGTAGGGTGTTTGCCTTGCACGCGGCTGACCCGGGTTTGATTCCTTCGTCCCTCTTGGAGACCCCAGCAAGGGAGTATCCCACCCTCAAGGCAGAGCCGGGCAAGCTACCCATGGCGTATTCATTATGCTAAGAACAGAAACAACAAGTTTCACAATGGAGACGTTACTGGTGCCGCTTGAGCAAATCAATGAACAACGGGACGACAGTACTACAGTGCTACAGTACATTTATTAACAATCATATAATTAATCTGATTATTACAAATAGTGTTTGTAACAGATTCATTCTGCATGAAAATATAAAAACTAATAAAACTCACCAATATTATAAAACTGCAGTTAATTATATTCCTTGGCATGTTTGAAAAAAGTTTTTAATCTTCCTATGCATATTCCTCTGGTAAAAATTTTCCCTACTCAGTAAAATGGTTCCTGGAGAATTCTTTGAAAGTTCATTAGTGTGTTCAACTAAAACCGCAATGATTAGAGCTGATGTTTTTCACTCATTGAGAAGTGATAAGCACTAATTGTGTTGCTATGCATATACTATTACTTTATCACTTCTTATATTCTGGTTTCATTGTTATTTTCTGGCTGAAAATGGAGTTATGATGATTTTATGACTCAGTTTTAAATGGAAATTTTGTTTGTTGTTTATGAGCTTCTGTTGGAGAGATTTACCACCATTTCCTCAAATGCAATGATTTCTTTTTATCATGTACAAATGAATAGATATCAATGTTTTATGAAGTTTATTCTTTAGTTCAATTACAATTATTTAATATTTATTATTTATTGAGTTTATTATTGTCATTTTTAACAAATACATGTTTTTATACAGGTTTCAGGGATAGAAAGAGGTGAAAAAAATTAGAGAGCTCTTACTTCAGAATTATCTAATTGAAATTATATGTGGTGTCTGGAATTGAATTTGTTTGACCATGTGCAATGCAAACATACATTAGAATTCAAGCAATCTTTTTCTAAATCAATTCCATATATATATATTTTTATGAACACCATAATGACTTTCTACAGTTTCTTTTCTGTGAGCACAAATGCTTTTCTCCATTCTTTTTGCATTTACACATAACAATATTTAACTATTGATTCTAAGTCTTTCAAGGGTTTTTTTGCTGTAACAAATAATAATGAAAAGTGAATCTTTATAAGTATGTTAACTGAACATATACATACTTCATATATAAAAATGTTTAAAATCTATAAAACTAGTGTTATTGACATTTTAAATCTCAAATTGTACTTCAAATGATTGTTGGAATTTATAAATCTATCGAGATAAATATATAAAGGATTTTTCACTTACATCTAGCCAAACTAGATATTATCTTCAAAAAATATTCCAACTCTGTTAGAAAACAGGTGTTTTTTCAATTTTGTCATAACAAATAAATTAATGTCAGCCATGCATCTGGGTTAAGATGAAATCAGAGGCAAAAGCATGGAAGCAGAGAGAGAATGTTCTAGAATATTGCAAGAAGTTGGCATGGAGTTGAGGGTCAATGTGAGGTTGACAATTATGGAATGCTTTAATACATTTTTAGGAACTGAATCTTAGATATTTGGAAAACCATTACATTTTGTTAGAAAGACAAACATACTCATAGATATCTATGAATGCTTAATCTGAGTCTAACTCAAGAGGGAATAAAATGAGAAAAATGATAGCCAAGAGATTTCTAATGTGATATAGCCAATATTAGTCCTTAGGCTTTTGGCACAGGGAAAGGAAGCTACTTGATTTAGAGTCAGAGTAGATACAAGGATCAAAAGTAGATGAAGTAGATGCGGGCTGAAAGTAGAATAATGGACCGAACGTGATGCCACTCAATACCTATAATGCAAACCACAACACCCAAAAGGAGAGAGAGAGCAAAAGGGAATGCCCTGCCACAGAGGTGGGGGTGGATGGGGTGGGGGTGGTGGGAAGGATACTGGGATCATTGGTGGTAGAGAATGGGCACTGGTGGAGGGATGGGTACTCGATCATTGTATGACTGAAACATAAGCACGAAAGTTTGTAAGTCTGTAACAGTACCCCACGGTGACTCATTTGAAAATTAAAACATATAGGGTAAAGAAAGGCATGAAGTAGACTAGGCGCAATCTCAGTTTTACTCATTGTTCTCGATTGTAAGTTTAGAGAGTGCCTATGATGAGGCAGATTTGGGGAGGAGAGTAGAATATGTCTACAGCAAATTCTTCTATTTTATGAAGAATTTATGCCAAACATGTTCCATAATACATTTCTCTGAGATTCAAACTACAAATGCACAGTGGATACAGAGAGATGGATAAAGCTCAATTCTGTTCTGATGCTACTAACTTTATAACTGTTTAGTATAAGGGGCTATTTGAGTGGGATAATCCTGTGTTATGGATTTAATCTTATCCATCCTTCAAGTTCACTCATTAGAAGCAAGCAACAGCTCATAAACTGTAACAGAAAATGTTTCCAGGTTTTCCCAATTATCCCTTCGGCGATAAAACAATATTCTCAAACTGAGATTGAATGGACTATATAAACCGAGAAGAACATTGATGATGACCCCTAAAGCAGACTGGTATGAAAATGTGTCCATGAAAATATAGAGAGAGGTTCCAGGAAGGTAAAGGTAGAATATGAACAGAGAAGGTACCGCGTGTTGGGAAGATGGAATGTATTAAGGAGGAAGGAGGCATCGATCCCAAATAATAATGGCTTGCCAATTCCACTAAAGGCCAACATTTTCAACTATATCTGTCAATTTTAAGGTCACTGGTGACATTAAGTAGATTTTTGTATGTCAGCTTCAGATGCCACCTGGAAGTAGTTATTCTGAAAAATCCAATAAACTATTAGTTTTTGACTGATGGCTATCTCATTGCTTTTCTTAGTTCTTTTCTTTTTTTTCTTTTAAAAATGGACGGTTTTCTGAACTCTTCCACCCACACTTAGTTAAGGTATTTCCTCAGAGAATCACTGAAATCCTTTCATATTCCTCTCTCCTGACCCTGTTTCCAAAATAAATAAATGACATTTAAAGCGTATGTGTGCATTATATATGTATTTTTATTTGACGCACTGTGATTGATTGCTGTCAATGATAGTGTTTCATACGTACAGTCCTCCACCATCACACCCTCCACCACACACTCTCCAGCACACACTCTCTACCACACACTCTCCTCCACACACTCTCCTCCACACACTCTACCACACACTCTCCACCACACACTGTCTACCACACACTCTCCACCACATACTCTCCTCCACACACTCTACTACGCACTCTCCACCACACACTCTCCTCCACACACTCTACCACACGCTCTCCACCACACACTCTCCACCACACACTCTCTACCACACACTCTACCACTCACTCTCCACCACACACTCTCCACCACATACTTTCCACCACACATGCTCCAACACCACACTCTCCACCACACACTCCATAACATTCTTCACTACACAATCTCCAGCAAACACTCTCTACCACACACTCTCCAACAAACACTCCTCCACACACTCTCCAACACTCTCCACCACACACTCTTCCCCACACACTCTCCTCCACACACTCTCCAACACTCTCCACCACACACTCTCCATCATCACGCCCTCCACCACACACTCTTCACCACACATTCTCCACCATCACGCCCTCCACCACACACTCTTCACCACACATTCTCCACCATCACGCCCTCCACCATCACGCCCTCCACCAGCACACTCTTCAGGTCCTGCTTCTTCTGCTGCTGTCTTGAGGTCTCCTCCAAACACCCCTACCCCTTACCCACATTTAAAACCACTTGTTAGAGATAAAAGCTCTTTTAGCTTTTGCTATAATTCTTTCAATCTAAAATATCCCAAAGTGTGTCTAGGGACTAATTGCAGTGACCATCACTATCATAGGTTAGACTTTTACCTTTTATTAATAAATAACATTTAAATGACTAGACAGATTCTATTTTCTGGTGGATTCCCATAGTATACTGGGATTAACTGTCACAGACTCTTGATGATTGTGAAAATTTCAGGAATTTTTGAGATAGTTTTCTAAATAAAATTGTCATTAACTAAATCATATTTTTTTCCATGTTTTTAGGAAAGAAGAAATATTTGGCACTGATGGCTCTCTAATTCCTCGCTTTATTGTCTGTGTTGCGAGATTAGAGAGCCTGTTGTATTGGTTGGGTGAAAATATCATATAATAGAGTGCTTCTGAACTTTGATTTTCAATTTTACATTTGGCTCTGTTGGGTTGTAGCTTGAAATCAGCTTCAAAGTAAGAATACTTACAATGGATAGTTGCAAAAAAGTCCAAGCCAGAGCCAGCTCTCCACTGACTTATCATTTGTAATTTATTTTAAAGAAGACAACATAAGATAGCAGGAAATGGAGAAATGCATCTCTGTATCACTGTCATCCTGTTGTTCATTGGTTTGCTCGAGTGGGCACCAGTAATGTCTCCATTGTGAGACTTGTTGTTACTGGTTTTTGGCATATCAAATACGCTACGGGGAGTTTGCCAGGCTCTGCTGTACAGGTGGCATACTCTCAGCAGCTTGCCGGGCTCTCTGAGAGGGATGAAGGAATAGAACCCGGGTCGGCTGAGTGCAAGGCAAACGCCCTACCTGCTGTGCTATCGCTCTCCCTGGAGAGATGCATGTAATACAACACTTAAATATATTCTCTTTGACAAGTTTTTTATTTTCTAGACAATATTACTACATATTGTCTTGAAGGTGCTTTGTTTTTATGGGTAGTGTGAATAAGCAACCATGGGAAAACATTTTTCTGGTATCTCAGAACTATAAGTGTCCAATCAACAAAGAAGTCATTAGATACTTGATAAATACCTCAAACTCCAAGCTATGTCTATATTATTTTAATGTTGTCTTACTTTCTAATAAACTAACATCAATATTAAATGACATTTATGTTTGAATCAGACCCACTTTATTACAAATCCAATTTTGCTTTATAAGAATTTATTTTGAATTTCATTCAAAAATGAATGAAAGCATTTTATGAGAATCAATTTGCTGGAGGAATTTACAATATAAAGCAATGCATATCTTATTATTGGCAAATTTTATTTGGCAAATATTATTAAAATTCTTTTATATAAATTCAAATAATACTTATTGGCAAATATTATTACCATCTTTGGTATTGAATTAATAATAACGTTTATGTATAAACTTGTTCATATAGTTCTAAAAATTTATGTATATATATAATTTGTGCTTTTCTCAGAATATCATTATTAAATACTTACCAGTATTTATCTCTTACAAGATTTTACAATTATCTCATAATAAGCGAAAACATTTTATAACTTATAGTAAACTGTTGTTATATTTTGATTTTCTAAAATTGACTTCCACTCTGTTATTGCTGTGACTGCACAATCTTTTATCACTATCTTTATAACTTTACTCTCTTGCCATTACCATATCTACTTACTGAGAAACACTGATATTACACATATTAAGCCAAATGTTAACATATGAAAGTCACCCTTTTGATAGGTGTATTTTTCTTAGTCCTTTTTGATGACACGAAATGAAGCCTGGTCTCATCATTGAATTTTTTTTTATTTTTTATTATCTCCAGTGATTTTTCATCTTTCAGGTCTCTAAAAGGCGCTGATGGTCAATCATGACCATATTCTTCTATTTGTAATTATTTTCCATACTACAAATAGTCATGGGCTGTCGTAGATGTAACCAATGAGCTTTTATTGTCAACTATGACAGGCCATCCAGCATTTCAAAAGACCTGACGACCCTAGTAATGAGCACCGCTGAATAAAATCACCCTGAGACGTAGGTCTCTATTAAGACTCTTTCCCCTCACTCTGTATTCATGTTCAGTTTATCTTCGATTTTGTCCTCCATAGTGTCACTCTAGGCACATTATCCCTAACAATCCTCAAGTCCTCGCATTTTAGTCTAAATTGCTGTGCACTTATGGGATAATGGTCCTTTCTTTGAAAGCACTTTTCACTTATTATTGGCAGCTCAATGGTCACCCCATTAAAAAATTTCTATAACCTACCAGTATCCAGAATACGACTTTATTTGTATGTAGGGTCATACATAGCAGGTGAAATTGCTTCAGAGAGATCATACTGGGTGGAAGTGGTCTCCTAAAGCAGAATTGGAAAATAAAATGGAAATATGCGCCGTCATGCGCACACACTACATTACACTCAAGTGCATATGTTTACATACATGTGTGTGCACACACAAACACAGCTCACCTCGTGAACTTGAAGTTAGAGCTCAGAGATACATGTTTACAGATTAAAAACCATAACCCCAAGCAAATTTCAAGAAGCAAGTGAAGAAAGACTGGGAAGATTTTTTTCATCAGAGACAAAAATAGGGTCAACTTCGCTGATTCCTTAATTCCAGAATTGCAGCTTTCAAAATGGAAAGATACAAATTTATTCTTTAAATGAACCGATTCAGGATACTTTTATTATGACAGCAAGTGAACTAAATAAATTGTGTATACTAATAAATTATTTATGCAGTTATGTAATAAAACATATAAGTATAAAGTTGATTTGAGGTGGGTTTGGAACCATACCTGGTGGTTTTCAGGGGGTGATTCTCCCTCTGTGGCTATGGTTTCTTTTCTGGCAGTGCTCAGGGGACCACGTGATATAGGGAATCAAACCCAGGCAGGCTGCATGTAAATCCAGGGCCTAAACCATTGGACTGTCTCTCTGGCCTCATTAATTGCATATTTTTAAATTAACATCTTAGTCTTCATCAAACAGCAAATGTTTTCTAAGAGTAGGGCTCTATATACTCGATTCACAATTGAGTTCCTTGCACTTACCAAGTATGTAAAGAATAATAGGTACTTAATAAAAGTGAGTAGCTAACTAAAAAAGTCTTTTCCTCAACAGTTTGCTACTATGACAATGAATTGTGACTTAGGATCAATCAGGTTTTCTGGTTGTTTATTAAAATAAATTTGATATTTCTCCTCCAAGTCCATCCTATAGATGAAAAAGAAAATTCTTAGTTGAATGGGATAGATGTGTCTGATGAAAGGGGGGTCTTTATTTTAACATAGGCTAAATTTATCCATTTTTGGTCACAGTCACAGAATATGTGCAAAAATACTTGTGTGTGGAATGTGATGACACCCCATATGGTGATTATTTGCATATCTGGATGACATGCAGTATTTCAATCTTTAATTGAATAGACATCTGATATTGATGGTAAGAGTTGGAATTGATAGAGATAGTTATAAATATATAATAGAATGATATAATAATAAAAAGAAACCAGTTCAAGGAAACTCCATTCTTTTCCATTTTTATATAGAATGCTATCACATTAAACTCTTTAACCATCCTCTTTTACCTAATCTGCTTTGTAAATAGACTATCATTTAGCATGTGAAAAATTGATCCTAATTTTTTTTTAGTCATACTATCACTTTAGATGATTGCTTTCCAATTGAGTTTATGTTAAGGATTGTCATCATTAGCTATGTTTAAAACAAATTCATTAAATACATATGCAATTTAAAACATTATTGCAGTGGCATTTGCACATATATTGACTCACATAAATTAGAACATATGGATTCGCATAAGGATTAAGACAAATCAGAACCAATGCACTTTCTTTCTGGGAGAAGTTTGGAGTGGTGGTATTTCCTGTAGGTAGACCCTTTCGACCCTCCATACAGGTCTCAGGAACTCCGTTAGCAGCTCAACACTTGTGCTTTTGGTGTAGGAGGTTACCTGAGTCTCTCTGACTGTGCCAGGGGTCCTCCAGGATCAAATCCAGTGCCTCTTGGAGGCCCCAGTGGTGGTGCCCAATGATGCTTAGAGACCACTTGGTCCTGGGAATCAACCCTTGGTCCTGGCTACTCATTCGCCTTAACCCCTCTGTTACCTCTTCAGATCCATTGTTTCTTTTCTTTGCCTAATACTTTTCATTTCTTCCTCATTTCAGAAACATGGTATAGAACAAAATTTATTTTGAGTAGAAATAATTTATTATTTTAATACTCAAATAATATAAATTACTTGAATAGACATTTAAGTAGTTTCTCTTTTGTAGGATTACATAGCCTCAGGTAGTTTAGGTTTATTGGGTTACTCCCGTCACAGTGCTCCCATTCCTCTGTGTTTATTTGTAGCTTCTTTCTTAGTGTTCTTTTGACTTGTAAATAATGCTTTTCTCTTCTCCTTGAGTCCTTTGCATAGTTTATTCAGAGCAAGTCCTTTTTGTATGGACACAGGAAGACTTAACAAATGTTATGCTTTTGTAACCTGGGAGTCATTTGACTCTACATGATATTTTCCTCCAGGGCATCTGTTCTCTTGACCTAAGCCTCAGCTGCCCTTACTTCCTAGCACCCCCAAAGCAGGGTCCCGACGATGTGGGACGAGAAGGACCCAGGGCAAGTGGTGAGTTGTGTGCTACCCTGGCATCGAGATGGGCCTGGCCAAAGTGCCTAATGCTTAACTATAAGTTAAGAGCTTGATCATGGACAAATGCTGTCATGATCCAAACAGTGATAACTAGATTCAGACCCTGCTAGGGTGAGGAATGATTAATCTGGCCTGAGTGCTGTGGTCTGAGCCTGTGGCAAGATGTTGCCAGGAGAGCTGCCTTGCAAATCTCTATGTATCTCTTGCTATGTCCATACAAAAATAACTAGTATTAAGATGTTAATAAGTGTCTGGACTAAGGAAAAGAAAAAAACCTTAAGAATCAGGAAGGGTTTTGGAATGCCCTGCCCTCAGGAAGGGCTTTCTTATGTTGATTTTGCTACCTGGCTGGGTGTAGCCTAGAAGGCAAGGTGGGAGAGAGAAGGAGGAGGAGACAGAGAAGCCTGAAAGAAGCAGCAGTGGATCCAGAGAGAGGATGGAGCTGGGAGTTCGGGAGATGAGAAAGAGGGAAGATTGAATAAATGGTAACTAATCAGCAACCAGCTTGGTCCTCGTTTTTCCTTCGTCTTTCCTTGACCGCCGACCTCCCGATCCAGTCCACACGCTGCGGTTCCAGGGCACTGAACGCGGGCGGTGAGACAGAGCCGCCTGGAGAGCCCGTGAGTGCACGGGCCCTTCAGCGAGCCTTAGTTTTTTACACTCTTTTCTTTTTATTGAATCACCGTGAGATAGTTACAAAGCTTTCCTGATCGACTTTCAGTCATACAGTGTTCCAACACCCCTTCCTCCACCAGTGTCCATTTCCCACCACCAATATCCCCCATGTCCCTCCTCCCATGCTTCCCCACAGCCCGCCTCTATTGCAGGTATGGCAGGTGCCACTTCTCTCTCTCACAAACACACACACTCTCTCTCTCTCTTTCCTTTTGGGCATTATGGTTTGGTTAGCAGTTGCAGTTTCTTAGACATAGCATGGCAAAATACAGAGGAAAATATGGGAATCGTTCTCAGCCTTACATTCAACACTTCAGTGATGCTAGCAGTCTGAGTCACTTTGTAAAAGCATCTATCATTCAGTGCCTGGAAGGGCATAGTATGTATTTTCCAAACATCTGTCCAAGGTTAGAGAAAGACCATTCTCCATTTACTGGTCATCAAAAGAAAGAGGTGTAATTATCATGACATTACAGGGAAGGAGCTATGCAGTGTGTATGAGAAACTGGCAGAGAGGAGAAAGGTGGATTGTCCCAGATCACGCCCTGCTGGGAATGATTTGCACCTGAAAAAACTGCTTGGAGTGAGAATTAAAACGGCAGGGAGTCTCAGCTCTGATCATTCTTGGGACTCAGTCAAATAGCCCTGATGATACACTCTTGGGATGAGATTTAACCTAAAGAAATGCTTTGGATCTGTATAACGCTATGGGTAGTATTGCCATTTTTACAATGTTAATTCTCCCTATCCATGAGCAGGGGATATGTTTCCATTTCCTCGTGTCCTCTTTTATTTCATGAGGCAGCATTTTGAAGTTTTCTTTTTAAGGTCCTTTACCTCCTTAGTTAAGCTGATTCCGAGGTACTAGATTTTCTGAGGCATGATTGTAAAGGAGGTTGCTTTTTTCATGTCACTTTCTTCTCTTTCATTATTTGCATATAGGAAAGCCATGGACTGTTGGGTATTGATTTTATAGCCTGCAACTTTACCACACAAGTCTACTGTTTCTAGTAGTTTCTTGCTAGAGGCTTTAGGGTTCTCTAAATATAATATCATATCATCTGCGAATAGTGAGAGCTTGATTTCTTCCTTTCCTATCTGGATGCCAATAATATCTTTCTCTTGCCTAACCGCTATTGCAAGTACTTCCAGTACTATAATGAACAGAAGTGGTGAGAGTGGGCATCCTTGTCTTGTTTCTAATCTTAGAGGGAAGGCTCTTAGTATTTCCTCATTGAGGATGATGCTTGCCATGGGTTTGTGGTAGATAGCTTTGACTATATTGAGGAAAGTTCCTTCAAAACCCACTTTAGTGAGAGTTTTCATCATAAACAGGTGCTGGATCTTGTCAAATGCTTTCTCTGCATCTACTTATATGATCATATGGTTTTTATCTTTTCTTGATATGATGGATTATGTTGATTGGTTTCCAAATGTTAAACCATCCTTGCATCCCCAGGATGAATCCCACTTGGTCATGGTGCATGATCTTTTTGATGAGTCATTGGATTCTATTTGCTAATACTTTGTTTAGGGTCTTTGCATCTGTGTTCATCAGGGATATTGGCCTGTAGTTTTTTTTTTTAGTGGTGTCTTTGTTTCCTTTTAGAGAGATATGTGCCTCTTAGAAACTTGGAGAGTTTCTGTTTCTTCAATTTCCTGGAAAAGCTTGAGGAGAACTGGCAATAGTTACTCTTTAAATGTTTGGAAGAATTTGATAGTGAATCCATCTGGATCTGGGCTTTTGTTTTTGCGAAGACTTTTGATTACAGTTTCATTTTTTTGGTATTTATAGGTCTAGTTAGGTATTAAATGTGATCTCTATAAGGATACCCATGACATTCTTCAAAGAAATGGAAATGGAAATGCAAACACTCCTGAAATTCATACGGAACAACAAACCCCCATGAAAAGCTAAAGCAATTCTGGGGGAAAAGAAGATGGGAGGCATCACCTTTCCCAACCTCAAACTCTACTACAAAGCGGTAATAATTTAAATAGCATGGTATTGGAACAAAGGCAAAGCTTCAGACAGGGTGGAATATCCTTACACATACCCTCAAATATATGCTCATCTAATATTTGATAAGGGAGCAAGAAATGTGAAGTGGAGCAAGTAAAGCGTCTTTAACAAATGGTGCTGGCAAAACTGGACAGCTACCTGCAAAAAAATCGGCTCAGACCTTTACCTAACACCATGCACAAAAGTCAGATCAAAATGGATTAAAGACCTCAACATCAGACCAGAATCCATAAGGTACATTGAAGACAACCCTCCACAACATTGAAGCTAAAAGTATCTATAAAGAGGACACTTGGTCAACCAAGTGTAAACAGAGATAAACAAATGGGACTACCTTAAACTGAGAAGCTTCTCCACCTCAAAAGATACAGTGACCAGAATTCAAAGACAACCTACAGAATGGGAAAGGATATTCACCCAATACCCATCCAATAAGGGGTTGATATCAAGGATTTACAAGGCACTGGTTGAACTCTACAAAAAGAAAACATCCAACCCCATGAAAAAATGGGGCGATGAAATGAACAGAAACTCTCCCAAAGAAAAAATCAGAATGGCCAAAAGTCACATGAAAAATGCTCTTCATCACTAACCACCAGGGCGATGCAGATCAAAAAAACTATGAGATATCATCTCACACCACAGAGACTGGACCATGTCCAAAAGAACAAAAACAACAGGTGTTGGTGTGGATGTGGGGAGAAAGGAACTTTCCTTCACTGCTGGTGAGAATGCCGACTGATTCAGCCCTTTTGGAAAACAGTATAGACACTTCTCAAAAAATTAGAAATTGAGCTCCCATTTTACCAGCAATACCACTTCAGGGAATATATCCCAGAGATACAAAAAAGTATAGTATAAATGACATCTACTCTTGTATATTCATTGCAGCACTGTTTACAATAGCCAGAATTTGTAAAAAACCTGAGTGCCCGAGAACAAATGAATGGTTAAAGAAACTTTGGTACATCTACACAATGGAATACTATGCAGCTATTAGAAAAGATGAAGTCGTGAAATTTGCATATAAGTGGATCAACATGGAAAGTATCATGTTAAGTGAAAAGAGTCAGAAAGAGAGGGACAGACACAGAAAGATCTCACTCATTTGTGAAATATAAAGTAACAGAATGGAAGACTAACACCCAAGAATAGTAGAGATAAGTACCTGGAGGATTATTCCACAGCTTAGAAAAAGGACTCACATGCTAGCAGAAAAGGCAGCTTAGATAGAGAAGGGACCACCAAGTAAAGGGTGCTAGGAGGACCCGCTCAGGATGGGAGATGCATGCTGAAAGTAGACTATAGACCTAATATGATGACCACTCAATACCTATATTGCAAACCACAAAACCCAAAAGGAGAGAGAGAGCAAAAGGGAATGCCCTGCCACAGAGTGCATTGGTATTAGAGAGATATGTGGGGGGGATGGGGTTGGGGTGGTGGGAGGGATGCTGGGACTATTGGTGGTGGAAAATGGGCACTGGTGGAGGTGTGGGTACTCAATCATGGTATGGCTGAAACACAAGAACGAAAATTTCTAAGTCTGTAACTGTACCTCATGGTGATTCACTAATAAAAAAAGTGCTTTGTCATCAAAAAGTTGCTATACTTCATAAGAAGTGATATTTGATTTAAATAAAATTCTTATTTCAAATTGAAAAAAAAGAAATGTTTTGGGATTTGTGCCTTGTCTCTGCAGTGGAAATTATGCTAAAATGTGATGATTCAGATTTGCATGAACGTGAAAGGGTTCACCCTTTGTACCCTGGCTAGATTGTTGGGGAAATTCACCCTCTGTTTTTCATTGAGAAACTCATCAGCCAGCCCTGGCAATGGAAGAATTGATATTTGCAAGGACAAATTGTTAGCTAACATGACTTTACTTCAGAACAGAGAACATTTCTTTTATTTTAATGTTTATCACAGGCCTTGTAAGCCAACAGTAAAAATGACATTAGGTTTAGACTATATCAACAGCACGTTATTCATATGAAATTGGGGAAAATATGCTGGAACTATGGAGAGAAAAGGAACAATCGTCATT